>NW_006479062.1:0-381 GCF_000325575.1 Pteropus alecto | reverse complement strand
TACCTACTGTAATTTCCCTGTTTCTTCCACAGAAAAGATGTCACTATTGGGCATTAAATGTAGTTATCGTGTGGTCAAACTGACTGTCAGTAAAGGTATTTTCTTTAGTCGTAAATTTTCTTGACATCAGTAACGTTTGATGTTTTCACCAACTTCCACCTCTCTTGAAATTCCTCCTCCCCTTTGGCTAATAGGCCATCATTACACTCTTTTAACTCCTCTTCACCCATGGCCTCTTTAGTGTATCTTTCTCTCATTCACTAAATGAAGGGTTTCTCAAAACTCAGTCTTTTGCTCTTATCTCCTGTCAGCCTCTCAGAGCAACAAGACTAGATGGTCCTGGAGGCTCTTTTGACAGAGAAACATCTAAGTAGGTCATTG
>NW_006479061.1:0-381 GCF_000325575.1 Pteropus alecto | reverse complement strand
TCACCCCACCCCGCCGGCCCGAACGTCACTCGCCCCACAGCGCAGACAGGCCCAGTGTTAAGGAAGCACCTCTCCTACTGCTTTGTCACCAACTGTATGAGTTTCCTGTGGCTGCCGTAAGGAATCACTACGAATATTCTGGCTTAAAATAACGGAAGTTCATTCTCTCACTGCTGTGGAGCCAGGAGTCCAAAATCAAGGTGTCGGTGGGGTTAGTTCCTTCTGAGGGAGAACCTGCTCCATGCCTCTCTCCTGGCTTCCCGTGGCTGCCGGCAATCCGTAACCTTCTCTGGCGAGTGGACGCATGGCTCCGACCTCTGCCTCTGTCTCTGCGGATTGTCTGTCCCTTCTTCCTGTGTGTCCCTCTGTGTCTTCACGTGG
>NW_006479060.1:0-381 GCF_000325575.1 Pteropus alecto | reverse complement strand
CCTGACTCACATCACTCGTTTGGGTTCCCTGCCTGTCCCTGTGAGCATCTGAGTTTAAAACCCTGGCAGAGAATCCATTGCCTTTTGTACGTGAGAAAGCCAAGCCCCCCCGGACCCCACTCCTGGAAGCTCGAAGCCCCCGTGTTGCAGCCAACGCTGGGACTTGGGGCCGACACTCTGACTGTGCCCCACTTCTGGGAGGTTGGGGCGTCTGCCTTCCCAAATCCCGACTCCCTCCCGTGACTGGAAAGCATTGTTTGTCACCTGGGACGTGGCGGGGGCTCCGTACTGAGTACCAAATGCCACTAAGGGTTTTTGTTTTTCAGTATCCGCATTCGTCTGAGAGCCTGTCACTGTCCAGCATCCAAACACTCACGGTCC
>NW_006479059.1:0-381 GCF_000325575.1 Pteropus alecto | reverse complement strand
AAATCACCAGGCTAGAAAAGAAGTCACAAGGCTTATAGAGAGAGGTATTTGGTCCTGTTATCAGAAAGAGGTCTGGCTGTTACCCCGTGAGGGCAGAAAAATTACGTTTGGCATTTAGGTGATCCACAGACATCTGTTGGTACTCTTTTACTCAGTTTTGACAGTAAATCAACAAATACAACAATCATAGCCTGAAAAGGAAATGGTAATTAGAAGCTCAGATTCCCTAGGGATCTAAATCTGGATTATCTCACCATGTTATTGACTTGGACCTGCAGAGCTATCCGGTGAAGGTGAAGGGAATTAAGAAGAGGGAGAAGATAAATATAGTATGGTCTTGTGACTCACTGCAGAGGTAACTGCAGGCCTAGCCATTAAGCA
>NW_006479058.1:0-381 GCF_000325575.1 Pteropus alecto | reverse complement strand
AGTGTTGCACATTTTCTACCTTGGCTGGGCACATTTAATTCAATAAATTTTGGGAAAACTCAAGGTTTATGGAGTCACAAAATGTACCACCAAATATCCCTCTCGGTCTTTCTATATCCTAAAAAAACTGATTACATTGCATTTATCCTCTAAAAAAGGAGATTCATCAGCCATGATGCTGCAATAACTATCAGATTTATACTGATGTCTTTTTAAAAATTTTACAGAATGTGGCTGAGTCGCATGACTTCTACATAGTTCTAATTACTATTTTATATGTTGCATAGAAGTTTGATAATTTAATGATATTTACTTAAGTCCACTAATTTAGTTGACTATGTCCTAATGAGGCCAAAGAGTTTTTTTCACTTCTCATTAAGC
>NW_006479057.1:0-381 GCF_000325575.1 Pteropus alecto | reverse complement strand
GTGTGTGTGTATATATGTGTGTGTATGTATATGGGAAGAGAGACAGACAGAGGCAGAGAGACAGAGAGACAGTGAGACAGAGACAGAGACAGAGAGATGGGGACACGTACAAACTAGGACAGACAAGGGCAATTACTGACAGAGACAAGGAGACAGGCAAAAGCCGATAGACACAGGTAGAAAGACAGAGACAGACAGACTGGGGGGTAGACACAGAGACAGAGAAAGACAAACAGAAAGAGAGAGGTAGTGACATAAGGAGAGAGAGAGAGTGTGTGTGTCAGAGACAGACTGAGACAGATACAGACCGAGACAGAAAGAGAAAGACAGAGACAGACAGAAAGAGAAAGAGAAAGAGGGACAGAGCCACAGAGAGATACA
>NW_006479056.1:0-381 GCF_000325575.1 Pteropus alecto | reverse complement strand
CTCCACATTCTCACCAACACTTGTTATTTTCTGTTGTGTTGGTTTTTTTTTAAATATAGTGAGTTGATATCTAATTGTGATTTTGAGTTGCATTTCCCTAATGATTAGTGATGTGCAGCATTTTTTATGCTTCTTAGCCATCGGTATATCTTTTTTAGAGAAATGTCTATTCGAGTCCTTTGCCCATTCTTTAATCACATTGTTTCAATTGTTGTTGTTGTTGTGCTGGGTTTTTTTGGGTCATAGGAGTTTTTAATACATTCTGGATATTAGCCCTCCTATCAGGTATATGATTCTCAAATATTTTTCTCCCATTTCCTATGGTCTTTTCTCCCATTGACTTTTCACTCTGTTGATTGTGTCTTTTGTTGCACAGAACAC
>NW_006479055.1:0-381 GCF_000325575.1 Pteropus alecto | reverse complement strand
AAGCCAGGCCAATTCACAATAGGAGCAAAGACTTAGATTCCAGACTTTAAAAGTTTCATATAAATAATAAATATAAATGATGCCTCAGATTCAACATGGGATCTTTAACCCTTCTTTTCCCAGTAATAAGCACACTTAGTCAACTTACTTGAAGGTTAAGTAGTAATAAAGATTAAATACATCTGAGATTGGTGTTTATAAAAGGGTATTTTTAGTTAGATCCAGTAGTTAGACCTATCAATGTTCATATCTCTGTATAACCTCTTATTAAAGTTTAATCTAAATATAGTTTAATTTTTTGTTGTTTCTAAAGAATTATAAGGTGCTTTAGTTTAAGCAACAAGTGAAAATACCTAAAATACTATTATCAGGGAAAATTCT
>NW_006479054.1:0-381 GCF_000325575.1 Pteropus alecto | reverse complement strand
GTCCTTGGGAAAGGGTCACGTGTCACCTGTCCCTCGATCATGCGTGTGGAGTCCCAGCCACGGTGGGGAAGGAAGAGAGGAACAGCCGCACGTGGCTCACTCACCGGGCCCACGCACACCAGCCTGCTGCATACACTGCACCGCGAGCCGAGGATCAGGAATCTGTCCTTGTCCGAGGCGAAGGGGTCCTTCATGACGTAGCTCTCCTCCAGCAGGCTGTAGGACAGTAAGTGACGCCAGCATCGGAACCTCTGCTGGCAGAAGCTCCGCGGCAGCCTGGACCTCCCCGGAGCCTGCACACGGCCGGCGCGTCGGGGAGGGGATGGTCCCCTGCTCTGGGCTCTGAAACACCCCGGTGGAGACAACCACCCCTCTTCCGCC
>NW_006479053.1:0-381 GCF_000325575.1 Pteropus alecto | reverse complement strand
CGTGAGCGGCAGCGCTGGCTTCTGCTCGCTCACGTGTCGAACGCAAACCCCTGCCTTCCAGCTGTGACTATGAAAAACGTCCGCAGATGTGGCCGCGTGTCTCTGGGAGGGCCAGACCGCAAGCCGTAGCCAGCCAGGGGCCCATCTGAACAAACCAACCCCAGGAACGTCAGAGGTGCAAGCCCATCGGTGAGATCGTTAATCTGGTACGAATTCGCGAATCTGGTCAACATTTACCGAGCGCGTTTCATGTGCCAGGCACTGCGGCAGAGTACAGGGGACGGACCAGCGAACGAGACATGTACTGCGCGTGCACTCTGCAGGGGGGCCAGGCCACGTGGCGGACCCGTCTGCTGACGGGACGCTGAGTATCTCTCGAGA
>NW_006479052.1:0-381 GCF_000325575.1 Pteropus alecto | reverse complement strand
TATAACTGAGAGCTGAAGAAACCTTTTTTCTTTACTAACCCAAATGAATCATTGACAACTGGAATCCTAAAATCAGGTGGTCAGAGCTGCCAGAGACCAAGACATCCTCTCACCCGCTCGTCCAGAAGGGGAAACGGAGGCTCCGAGCTTTCAGCGACTTGGCCCAGGCTTACCAAGTGAGGCTGTGCCTGAGGTGGGACTTGAATGCAGGTTTCCTGACTCCTGTTCCCCAGTGTTCTGCTACTGTCCAACAGCTAAGATGCCTCAGAGGGCAGAGGGAGCCTCAAGTCACGTCCAGATGAGTTGGCGGAATCTTGTGTGCCCAGAGGATTCCTGTGTCTCTGGGAAACTTTTCTATCAGCATCTTTGACTTCAGTGACC
>NW_006479051.1:0-380 GCF_000325575.1 Pteropus alecto | reverse complement strand
GGTCAACAGATGGAGTTGTCCCAGTCACAGCAGAGGGACAAGACGAAGACTGCGTGGAACCGTCCCATCCCAGGACAGATGGAACTCATAGAGTATGGTGACACAGTGGTGTCCCTGGTGAAACCTGTTAGACCCTGGGAAAGTTTGGCCAGATGTGGGGCCATCGCCTGATTTCCTGGGCAGTCTCAGGTGTATGCGGTCTTGTTCTGCGTGTTTCGTCTCAGGCCAGCAGAGGGGGTTGATCAGGCCCTGCCAGGGTCAGATGAGGACGCTGAGTGAGCGTGGAACAGGCAAGAGCTCACAGCACCCATGACGCCCAACCACGCTGTCAGTGTCTGATCCTCGGACTGTGCTGGCTGCACCCTGAGGAGCTGTCTCAC
>NW_006479050.1:0-381 GCF_000325575.1 Pteropus alecto | reverse complement strand
TATCCCCAGCAGAACAACAAACCATGGTTTTCCTGGATAGGTTTAGATACATTCTATGTACCACAGTTAAATGGAGTTCTGGCCTTGTGGTTCCAGAGGTACTGATTTAGGCAGCTTGAAAAGGATTACTTCCTGCTGGTTTGTAAATTTAATAAATTTTGTTTTGTAGAAAGTGGTCATATTATAAAAATCTTTGAGAAACTCATCATGAGAAAGTCTCAAAATGTGGCCAGAAGACACCATGAATGTTGATTTTAACTCCTCTAAGAAGAGCCATAAGTAAATACAATTTTTTTTTTTAATAAAATAAAAAACAGCAAACGATTTTCATCTAAAGGAAACATGGAGCTTCCCTATTTCTAATCATATAGACAATCACTA
>NW_006479049.1:0-381 GCF_000325575.1 Pteropus alecto | reverse complement strand
ATATTGTATGCCAACTATAATTGAAAAATGAAAAAAATTAAAGTTTAAAAAACGATATTATAAGTGGTGCCATATCAGTACAAAGGATCAAAAGAGACTCATATGAACAACTATACGCTGACAAATTGGACAATGAAGAAGAAATGAAAAATTCCTAGAAACATATAACCTACTAAGTCTAAATCATGAGGACATAGAAAATGTGAACAGACCAATAAATAAGTAAGCAAATTGTTTCAGTAATCCAAAACCTCCCAACAAAAGAAAGCTCAGGACCAGATGGTTTCATGAGTAAATTCTACCAAACAGTTAAAGAATTAACACCAATTCTTCTTAAACTCTTCCAAAAAAATCGAAGAGGAGGAAACACTCCCAAACTCA
>NW_006479048.1:0-381 GCF_000325575.1 Pteropus alecto | reverse complement strand
AATTTATGCTGATATCTGTCTCTTTTGTTATTTTTCTCCAGCATAATCTGGGCTCAGCTCCCCAGGTACAGATAAGAAAAAAGCCCCATTGCATTCTTTGAAAGCCACCTCTGAAGGCAGTGCTAGCACCTCATCCAATGTGCTACCTAGCATGTGTTTTTCTTATGGCTGTACCACATTGGACTGTAATGGCTTGTTTACTTGTTTTATTTTCTTCTCAAAACTCTAAATAGGGAAACCTGACTTTTTCATCTTGATATTTTCAGTATACGGGATGGGACCAAGCCCCCAATGAGTATTCATAGATCTTTATCTTAACAATGTTATAAATTGTATATATTCATGATTTGTTGGATTTTTTAATATTATAGCCTTTTTTTT
>NW_006479047.1:0-381 GCF_000325575.1 Pteropus alecto | reverse complement strand
TGTATATATGTTTGTGTGTATATGTATGTATGTACATATGTATGTACACGTACATGTATATGTATAGACATTCACACATATATACATACATATATACACACATATATACATGTATGTATAAATGTAAACAATTTTATATGTATATTTTCCTATGATCTCACAGACCCTCAGAGGGAATTTGTCCCCACCCCAGCACTTGTTTCTCATTAAACCCTCCTACCTATCTTTTCTATGAGGCAGCTTTAACCAGTTCTTCTCTGCCCAGGGAGAAAATGGGCTCAGAAAGGTGAAGCAGGTTTTCTAAGGTTACACAGCAAGGTGCAGGAAACCTGGGATTAAAAACTGCTCTGTCTACAGAATCTACAGGAGTATCTCTTTTTT
>NW_006479046.1:0-381 GCF_000325575.1 Pteropus alecto | reverse complement strand
CAGCAGGGCTGCAGTGCGACAGGTACTGGGAGGTGCTGCCGCCTTGGTCAGCGTCTTGGGCTTGTTTATCTCCCGAGTCCCTTCCTTTTCTAGATGGCAGGGAATTTTGGCTTTGGGGATACCGAGGAGAAATCTTAGGTGCTCATGCATCTGGAACGTGCCCTTTGGGAAAGCAACACGTTCAGTTTCTCTGGGCGTCGGGACGGTAGAACCGCCGTGCTCTGGGAGGCCACCCCGACCCTGGCTTGTTTGGTGGGAGACCACATACAAACCTGGGGAACTTTCCCACCTTCTCCAAAGCCCTGGTACCGGAAGGTGTCTGCTTAGCCATCGGAGCTTTCTAAAGCTTTGCTTTCTGTTCAGGAAACTGCCCATTCCCAC
>NW_006479045.1:0-381 GCF_000325575.1 Pteropus alecto | reverse complement strand
TTTCCAAAGCTGTGTCAGCAGCTACCTCCAAAACTCATTTTGCATGTTGCCTCAAGACCAAAATGTCTAAAATAAATTAATATATTTAAAATACATATATATATGAATTTAATGCCTTAGATGGGCATCACTTGCCAATTCTCCCCAGTCCTCACCTCCCATTATATTATTATCTGGCCCAATAAATGTTTATATTCTTTATTTTGTCCCTCTAAGACAAGAGGGACAAAGATTGTATTCAGTATTTATGCTAGCATGCACATCGGCGCTGCTAATCTTCCAGACTCTTAAAATCCTGTCTGTCCATCATCCCCTTCCCATTGTGAAGATGACCGTACATTCCATTTAGTGGATTTGTGTGTGTGTGTGTGTGTGTGTGTG
>NW_006479044.1:0-381 GCF_000325575.1 Pteropus alecto | reverse complement strand
CAACCATCACGTTGATGCAAAGCCTTGAATTCAGGGAGTGTAGTGACCAGACTGTTTCTTCCTCACGGTGTTGCAGTTGCAGGCCGGGATTCGTTCTAGGGTGCTGACTGGCACTTCTACCACTCGAGGTCTACGGGGGGACATGAAAATGTGCCTTGAAGCAGCCAATGTCTCTGCTTTCAATATCTGCCAAGCGTCAAAGAGATTCGGTCTATCCCGCAGTCTCCTTAAGGTGAATTCGTACCAAGCGGAATCGGGCAGCAATCCCTTGAGATAGAGGGGACACGCTGAGGAGACTGGAAATCTGTGTGGTCGTTACTATGGCACGGGGCAGGAAAGAGTCCATTAGAGACAGTTTGTTACGAACGAGTAGGGAAATCT
>NW_006479043.1:0-381 GCF_000325575.1 Pteropus alecto | reverse complement strand
CGCTCTTTATCTCATCAATTGTCTAGATATGTGAGTGAAAAAGTCATCATGGACATTGCCTTCGTATCTGTTTCATGTTGAAGACTTTGCCCAAATGTCTGGTGATCCTTGGGTATGTATTTATATTTAAAGTGACACACTAAAAACAAGTTAGGAGAGGTGCATGTATGATCAAGGTGCATGCAAGGTGACTTTACTGATGAGAAATTGGGTGGTATTATTGGGGGACTCCCGTATATCAATATCTATAAGTATTTTTTGGGGGCCATTCAGTTTATCCAGATATTAAATGTTGTAGTTTCCTTGGAATAGCATCCCACAGTTCCGCGGGCATTCAGTGGAAAGATTTTCTCTGAATCCTTCTATTTTCATTCCTTCCCC
>NW_006479042.1:0-380 GCF_000325575.1 Pteropus alecto | reverse complement strand
TATTACTCATGAGAAACCGACCAATTGCAACCATAAAAGACAAACTAGAAAACCATGATTTTCAAACTATCATTAATGGAGTCCTGGGATCTCTCAGAGATGCCACCAAGGACCCAGAGGGAAGGAAAATGGAAAGTCAACTAGGCAATGCTCTATGTCCTCCACAGCTGGGTTTTCGTTTCAGTCAAGGCAGCTTGGACTTGATCTGTTTTACACATTGGACTTAGCTTAAAATGTCATCTAAAATTGATAATATCCAGAATTGGCAAGTTTATAAGAAATGCATTTTGTACATTATAGTTAAGAATGAAAATTATTACAACAGTTTTGGAAGACAATTTGACATAATCTATGCAAATTTAACTAAGAATATTTTCTGT
>NW_006479041.1:0-381 GCF_000325575.1 Pteropus alecto | reverse complement strand
GGTGGGGTGGTGGCTAGAACTCCCTCTGCCCATGAAAAATGCAAACCAAACAGTGATGCGATGTGTTTCTGGAGGAATCCGTGCCATCGAACTCGACAGACATTGGGTGGCCATCCCGCACACCCCCATTCGACGTACGTGTTTATGCAAAAGGCAGATGAGTCCTGAAGGATGACAATGGACTGCCAGGTGGGACTCAAGTTACACTGCTGTTCTAGGTGTGACGTTTCCGCTTGAGCAAGTTAAACACCTACCCCGGTATCTAGCATGCAACCCTTGATCTGGCCAGTGCTTGCTCTCCACGCCTGTTAGTAAGAAAAGCCAGACGCAGTTTGCTTCCCGCTGGCGAGGCCAGCAGCACACCTCCCGTGGCCTACCCCA
>NW_006479040.1:0-381 GCF_000325575.1 Pteropus alecto | reverse complement strand
TTATTCCTGAAAGCACAGTTTATGGGTAACTAGTCAGCAAGTCCTGGCCCCCAGCACTCTTCTTTTGAGGTTATGAGGTCTAAGTGTAATGTAAATCCTCAGAACCAAATGTTAAATGGCAAGTTAACAGTAATGGTCAGGACTTTTGACAGCCCTGGTCTAGTATGAAATGCCTGGTGCATCATGCTTGTGAGAAAGTGTTCCAGCTGATTCTCCAGGTCAGGCAGCCCATCAGTCCCCTGAAACCCTTTACCTGACTGGGGAAAGTGTTAAGTCTAACTCCTGAATTGGCTTCTCTGGCTAGAACAATCTCACCTAAAACCACCGTTATCTCAATAACAGGCTTTTCAGATAATTTTTATTATCATATTTGCAAAAAAA
>NW_006479039.1:0-380 GCF_000325575.1 Pteropus alecto | reverse complement strand
TTAGGGTTAGGTTCGGTTTAGTGTCAGGATAAGGGGTTATGGTTAGTGTTATTGTTATTATAAAATTTAGGGTTAGGGTTAGAATTAGGGTTAGTATAAGCATTAGTGTTAGGGCAGGATCAGAGTTAAGGTTAGTGTTAGGATTAGGGGTAGCATTAGGTTTAGCTTTATTGTTAGTGTAAGGGGTTAGAGATAGGGTTATTGTTACTTTAAAATTTAGGTTTAGAATTATTGTTAGACTTAGATTTAGAATTAGGGGTAGGATTAGCTTTCTCTTAGGTTTAGTTTCACGGTTAGTGCTAGGGTTATGGTTACGGTTATGCTCTAGGTTTAGGTCAGGGTTATGGTGAGAGATAGGGTTAGTGGAAGAGGTTAGGATT
>NW_006479038.1:0-380 GCF_000325575.1 Pteropus alecto | reverse complement strand
GTCAAGTCTCTGGTGAAACACAATAGGAGAATTACATGCAGACTCCTGGGCATCTGAAGCTTAGCCATGCCTTCTACAGCAATAGATCCACACCTGCCAGCAGGATTCTAGGCTTCGAGACAAACCAGGTGACTGAACGTGGGATGTAACATGTCCGAGGAACCAAGACTCATTGAAATTACCTGGCTTCTATCACACTCACTAACACAAGGCTGGGTGGGGACAGCATCAGGTATAGTAAATGGGGGTGGTACGTTCTGGGTCAAACAGAGGTAGATTACAAAGAACACTAGCACCTACTACTCAAGAACTTTGACCTGTCACACAGCTCCAACCTGTAGACTCACTCTGACTAGTTAGCAAAGAAGGAAAGGCTCCCC
>NW_006479037.1:0-382 GCF_000325575.1 Pteropus alecto | reverse complement strand
CTGAAGAGGCACTATTTCTTATGAACTATGTACTAAGAGTCAAACACTGGGATTTTCCTCTGAAGACATATTCCCTGACTAGGTAACCTTATACCTATTATTGGATTTCTCTGTGGTCTCAGGCTTGCCCACCCCCAGGCATAAGAAGAGTGGGGTATAGGCTAGATTTCCAGCCCCTTCCAAATCTAAAAGTTTTAGGCTTGTTGACTACTGAGTAGAGGAGAGGTTGGGTATTAATGTTTGCCAATAGAACTTTAATCCAAAACTTGAAAACATTGCTCATTTTTGGGTCTGCACTATCTCAGGAAAGGGCTTCATCTGGGTCGAGTAGGGGAAGCGACCAACTTCATATCCTCTCTATCGATACCTTCCCCCTTCTCAC
>NW_006479036.1:0-380 GCF_000325575.1 Pteropus alecto | reverse complement strand
ATGCAGAGGTCTGGAGTTCACACCCCAGGTGGTGCAACGGACCATATCCCCGGGGCGCGCCAAGCTCCCGGTGCCCGCCTCAAGCACATAGGAGGAGACACCCCGCCTTCAGAGACCTAGTTCTTAAGGAGAAATAACAACCATATGTCAGGGGTGGAAGTGGGGGTGGAATTAAAGGGGGGAAGGAGAACAGGATGAACAAGGTCTTATCACACTTGAAACTTATATTCTAATGAATGAAGAGACAAACTGCTGACAAGCAAAAAATAACTACCAAGGTAATTTCAGCAAATTTTCATGTTTTGTTCACTATTATTACCCGAAGGCCTGGGACAAAGCCTGGTACAGATTAAGGATTCCATCTGTCTGTCTGTCTGTCT
>NW_006479035.1:0-380 GCF_000325575.1 Pteropus alecto | reverse complement strand
AATGTATATGTCTGCATTGATCATGTCTAAAGAATCTCTCCATTTCTGAATAATCACTTAAATTCAATGAATTTTGTAGGGCCTTCTGGTTTTAAATCTTGTGTACTAGCACAATTTTAGTATGGAATAATCATGTTGATTCGACATTGAAAAATTTGTCTTAACATATCGACCAAAGGTTCAAATCAATAATGCATAATTTTAAAAAATCGAGTCGTCTGAATGACGGAAAGAAAATTCTCATCGAGATGAAGATGGAATGTTTGACTCTCTGACTCGAAAAGAACTTACCTCAAAAAACGTGCTTCAAAAAGAGGCCAGGCCAGCATTTGTGAGAAGAGCATACTGAGAACTATCAGGCTCATGAGGAGCTGGGGCTT
>NW_006479034.1:0-380 GCF_000325575.1 Pteropus alecto | reverse complement strand
TCTCAATAGCCTGTCTAGCAGTTCCTAACTTAAATTGAGTGGTCAGGAATTGACAATGTTATCATACCTATGTACCTCCTCCTGCTGGCCGCACACGACCAATTGTACTCTTGGGAATCATTTCATCTATACCATTCTCAATTGTTCTTGCTACTCACTTCAATCAAATTTTCTTGCATTTTTAACTCTTGGCTCTCATGCCTTGAACTTTAAGTTTACGTCTGGTCTCTTTAGCATCAACTCTTGAACTTCCTTCAGGAAACTGGATGAATTTGAAATACTGGCTTTTCACTTTAAGTAACCTCCAAAAATACACCCCATTCTAGTTGAGCTCTTAGGTTCAAGGCCCAGATATGTCAGCTCGCTCTACCTTCCTTGTG
>NW_006479033.1:0-380 GCF_000325575.1 Pteropus alecto | reverse complement strand
TCTCACAGCACACTCATTCTCAATTATGAATGTAGCCAATATGCGACTTCTGCCACCACAGACATAGGCAGTTTTCCTGACAAAAATACAGAAGAAGGGGCAAATTAATGATCATTGACACTCTGCATATAGCTGCCTTCAAACTAGATTTGTAATGTGGATACGACATTCGACTGGAGGTCAGTTAGTAGGCTGTCTGGGCCACGTTCTACTCGACTTACACTAATTGCTTCTCTGTGTTGATATGAATTTTCTTAGTGATATGCACTTGTCATTACAAAAGGAGCACTACATCATCCTCCTTTATGAAGATATGGATTGATGATATGGACCCAAGGCACAAGGCCTGTCTTTCCTAAAATAAAGTAGAAGGGAGAGCA
>NW_006479032.1:0-380 GCF_000325575.1 Pteropus alecto | reverse complement strand
CACAGAAGGGTCCAAAAATAAGGGGACTTGATAGTCAAGTAAAATCCAGAGCAGGAGCCCAGAGCAGAAATGGTTTCAAGGTGTGACTAGGTAGCCAAGGTCTCACAGGTCTTTGCATGTGGCACAGAAGAGGTACCGAAGCTTAGACTAAAATGGGTTATGCAGATGAGAATAAGAAACTGCTCTGGGATGGCCTACATGCACCACTGGGGGCCAGGTGCAAGGATGGGAATCCCAGGGGATGGGTACCCATAGCACCATGGTGACTAGAGAGAACACTCCAAACATCTTTGCATTATATAAGAACCTCAGAACTCAGCTGTGACCCTTGTAGAAAGAGAAGAAATTCCAAATTGACGAAAGATTGTTTCTGGCGCTTG
>NW_006479031.1:0-381 GCF_000325575.1 Pteropus alecto | reverse complement strand
GTCCGGTTCACAGAAACAAGGCAACAGAAAGTACAGGAAGTTCTCATCTACTTTCTGTCCCCATCTTTCACAGGCACCACGTCCCCGTTATCAGCGTCCCCCACCAGAGTGCACCATTGGTTACAACTGACGAAGCTACACGGACACGTCACCCTCACCCCAAGCCCATAGCTTCTGTGAGGGTTCACTTGTGGTGGTGTATGTTCCATGGGTTTGGACAAATGTGTAACGACACACACCCGTCACTGGAGTATCAGATGTAGTTTCCCTGTCCTAAAAATGCTGCGTTCTTCCCATCCATCGCTCCCCCCTCCCTAACCCCTGACAATGACTGATTCTTTTACTGTCTTCATAGTCTTGCCTCTTCCAGAATGTCATGTC
>NW_006479030.1:0-380 GCF_000325575.1 Pteropus alecto | reverse complement strand
GGACAGTGAAGGAACTAAGGCAAAAGGCATTTGTCAAAAATATTTAAATGCTAATGAACTAGCAGCTGTCACCTGGGGAAAAATATCGGTTGGGACAAATAATAGACATGCAGAAAAGCCTGGGAGAAAGAGCTGGGGAGTGAAGTACTTTGGGCCATAAGGGCTATGAAAACTTCCACATACTCCTGGGAATCTAGAAGGCTCCGTGCATGCCCAGCTTGAGACACACGATCAAGAAAGACCCGAGAAGGCCATAAGATCATACCTCTGGCTGATCTTCAATCCACACACAAGCAGGAAGAAGGCAAAGGCAGAATTGGAGACTGCCTAGATAAGTGTGGAAGGCATGTCCCAACACACACACACACACACACACACAC
>NW_006479029.1:0-380 GCF_000325575.1 Pteropus alecto | reverse complement strand
TAATTTCAGACAACGCAGGCATCAGAACAGGGAAACTTGCCAGGGATAAAGAGGGCCACTACGTAACCATGAAGGGGTCAATTCTCCAAGAGGACATAACAATCCCAAATGCGTGAGATCCTAATGACACAGAGTCCAAATGATGAGGCAAGGCCCGACAGATGTTCGGGGAGGCGTACATACATCCGCGACTTCAGTGGGACATTTCAACACGCCTCTGTCAGTAACGGGACAACAGAGTAGGCAGATAATCAGAATAGATAGCGAGAACCTGAACAGCATATCTGTCAACTCAATCTACCTGACTTTTACAGATTCCTCCATCCGAAAACAGCCCACAGCCCGCAGCCTCTCGAGCTCACGAGGAACGTTCAAAAGAT
>NW_006479028.1:0-380 GCF_000325575.1 Pteropus alecto | reverse complement strand
GAGTGTGATATGATCTGATTTGTATTTTAAAAACGATTTTAAACAGGCCGCTGTGTGGAGAATGGTTTTAGTGGAGGTGAAAGTGGATATATGTTTCCAGCCAAGGAGGCTCGAGTGTGTCGGAGGCCCCAGCCCTATGGGAAAACATCACAATTAAGCTCAACAGTTCAATTTAAAGATTTCTAGGGTCCCAGAGAGTCAACCCCTCCCCGATCTTGCCTTGGAGATCAGGCGTGAAAAGTGAATGTAACTTAACAAGTGAATTAAAACCATGATGTGCTTTTATTTTCAAAAATTAAGCATTTTCGAACCTGACTGTCTGTCCTGTGGCCTGAAATGTGGGTTCTCACGTGAAGATCTGGGAAAGTGGCTGTGGAGGC
>NW_006479027.1:0-380 GCF_000325575.1 Pteropus alecto | reverse complement strand
TGTTTTTGTTTGTTTGTTTTTTGGTCACTATCGTGGGCTCTAGGCAGAAAGCAGGCATCTGCCAGTGTCCAAGACCGCACCTATACAAAGGACCCTATCACCCCAAGCCGGATATTTCGGGAGTCAAAAGCCTGGCTTGGTGGGACCGCGACCAATGTAACGAGAGACACCTGGGTGGCCTGGTTCATGGAGAGTTCAAATACCATTAGGTAGCAAGTCCAAATGAGGCCTACTGTCCCCATTTGCACCTGGCGCCTCAAGGTGATTTTCAGGGTGGGCCCCTCCACTCTGGACTCTGCGGATTGTGGAGCCCGGCCCCAGCTCCCCACTGCCAGAGGGTCCTGGCTGCCCCAGGCCGGCTGAAGAAGTGAGAACTGCGC
>NW_006479026.1:0-380 GCF_000325575.1 Pteropus alecto | reverse complement strand
AACCATCATCATTATCCATTTCCAGAACTTGTTTGTCATCCCAAACAAAAACTCTGCACCCTTTAAACAGTATCTCCTCATTCCTCACTGCCCCCCAACCCAGGAACTTCTATTTTATTTGTGTCTATTAATTTTACTATTCTAGGTACCTCGTATAAGTGAAGTCATATATTTATCCTTTTTGTGACTGCCTATTTCACTTAGCATAATGGTTTCAAGACTTATCCATGTCGAAGCATGTTTAAGAATGCCATTCCTTTTTAAGGCTGAATAGCATTCCATTGTATGGATTATATCTGTCCATTCATGCATCAATGGACATTGAGTTGTTTCTACCTTTCGGCTGTTGTGAATAGTGCTGCTGTGAACCTGGGGGACTT
>NW_006479025.1:0-380 GCF_000325575.1 Pteropus alecto | reverse complement strand
TCCTTTGAGTTTCAGCTCTGGAGCAGCAGCTCAAAAGATATCAGGGACATAGGAGGAGAAACAATTTTGTCTAGCTTCATTGCAATGGCTGGAGGGGAAGCTCCCTCCCAGACTGAAACAATTGTGCAGGCAGAAGACAAAGTTTCTTTGTTGAGCCCTCCCAATATCCAGCATGTGGATGCAGGCAGATACTATCTCTGAGTGCTCACCAGTCTAGATAACATCCTTGAATCTGCTCTAGTGATTCCCAGAGACCAAATATTTAATGCCAACTAAGCTCCTTACTGTGGCTTATCCAGACAAATTGCCTGTTCTTGCTCATGGTGTTCAACTTTCAAAAATCTCTCAAAGATTCACAACGTCAAACAGGCAGCATCCGC
>NW_006479024.1:0-380 GCF_000325575.1 Pteropus alecto | reverse complement strand
AAACATAATTCAGGACATCAGTACAAGTTCCAAGAGACAAAGGAGAAGAATGTTCTTTTATGGACCTGGAAGGGGTTGTTGTAAAGGAAGAGTCCATAGGAGGAAACTGAAAGTTGGAAGTATAGTGTGACTTTTCACTGGCTGAGTTACAGCAGTCTCCCATTGGTTGAGCTGTTACCGTGTAAGGAGGAATCATTTCTTCCTCCCACTGTGGGAGATGCAAGGTATGTTCTCTCCCTGTCGGGGTCAGTAGTGTATGTGGAGTGACAAGAGATAGAGTGCTCTCTTCTAGCCTCTTGCCTCCATTTTAAATGAGGTTTCTGTTTATTAAAATGTTTACATTTTCCCCTTTTGATCAAGATCTTTCTCTGAAAGCATCA
>NW_006479023.1:0-380 GCF_000325575.1 Pteropus alecto | reverse complement strand
CGGCCCCAGGAAGTGCTGAGTTTGTTTAGGGCTCTGGGCCTATTGTCCTGGATGACGTGCGCTTCTCAGGACTTGAGTGCCACCTGTGGAGCTGCTCGCACAGAGGCTGCCACAGCTGTAACCATGGGGAGTAGCCGGTGTCATGTGCTCAGGTTGGCCACAATGTTGGCCGGGCCCCCTTCTGGGGACATAGTGTTGAGAACAGACCCACTTCCCACTCTGAGAACCTCAGTTAAGACTAGAGCATCGTCCCTGGAATTGGAGGTCACTCCGGGTCTGCTGGCCCCAGGCCCCACATCATGTGCTGTAGTTGAAACCACAGCCCGGGTTAGGACGTGTCCCCAGCATCGTCCAGGTGTTGCTCCAGTTCCTCTGGGAGA
>NW_006479022.1:0-380 GCF_000325575.1 Pteropus alecto | reverse complement strand
GACTGCAATATGCCAACCAGCCCTGCGGCCAGGCCAGGGGGACCCCTGCAGAGCGGAGGAGGATTCTGCAGGGGTTGTCACCACATCTGCACAGGGGAAACGGGAACCAGCCCTGTCATTCCCTCCGCCTAAAACCATGGGGAACTTACGGATTAAAGGCTGGGGACCGCCCGCAGGCCTTTCACTCCACATACTCTCACCTTTGCAGGTAGAGTCTTCCCCTCCTCACTGTCCATATCGAAGGAAATGACTTAACAAAGTCCTTGAAACTATAAATCCCAGGAATGGAAGAACGACATACAGACTGGCTTCCCCGAACACTCAGGGTCCCTCTCCCTGTCTCTCCGTATCCTTCACTCTGCCCCGCTCACCGTCCCTCT
>NW_006479021.1:0-380 GCF_000325575.1 Pteropus alecto | reverse complement strand
ACAACAAACATGAGCTGGTCCTTGGATAAAATTCTTCCTTTCCCTAAACTTGAGTGTTTCATCACCCAGTGGGGATGCATCTGTACCCTGCTCACCTGCTGGGGATGGAGCAGTGAAGCCAGGAGAGAAAAAAGGCGCTCAAGGCAGCTGAATTTGTGTAGACGTCCTATGAGATGTATTTGATGATTGTGGCATTGGCCTAGGGGATGAGGGCTTTCCAAGGATCAGGACTGTGACTCGGAGAATCCCCAGCTCCAGCTCAGGTGCATGGGAGCAGGGCCCCCTGGGCATCTGGAGAGGGCAGACAGAGAGAGGGGAGAGGTCTGTTCTTCCCCACCTGCTCCTACGCTATCGGCAGTCTTGCTCTTTTGTTTTTTTTT
>NW_006479020.1:0-380 GCF_000325575.1 Pteropus alecto | reverse complement strand
GTTAATGTGAAAATGGTCTTGAGTTCCATGGTGGAGGACAAATCTCCTCCTTCTCACAATCATTCTACTCTGCACAAAACCAGTCCTCAATAAATATTTCTCTGTTAATTAGTATAAAAAGAATTTTAGTACTTCGAGGCCCCTTAGAAATCCTCTAGTCCAGCCATATTTTACAAAGATATTAACTAAATCCAAAATGCCAGTATGACTCAATTAGATAGTATATGAGCTGGCAGTAGAAAGAAACTGGACCTCCTCACTTCCTCTTTAATATTCTTCCCCCTGCTTCCCTCTTGCAGGGTTATATTGATAAGCAAAGAGAATCTGTCTAATGCAAGCCCAACTACATAGATGTCTGTAGTTTGGGTCTGAAAAAGCCA
>NW_006479019.1:0-380 GCF_000325575.1 Pteropus alecto | reverse complement strand
CTTCTAGTCTCTAGAATGGAAGGTCAGTTCAGAGGGTTGGTAGACCGCGAGTACTCAGGTAAAGGAGGATAGAAGGGAGCAGTAGGAGTCACATTAGTCTTACAGTCTTTTGTTATAAGTACATCTTGTGTCCTTAATTTTTCATTAGCCTCTTGAAATTAAACTTTCAATGAAGATATTTTGGAATCTTGAAGACTTTTGTGGACTTCTGCATACAAATGAAACCCCATTCGACTTGTTTGATTTGGAAACTCTTGTTGTCAAGTGCACTTTATAAATGAACAATCTTGAACAATCATAAATGAACAATCATAAGACTGTTCAACAATCTTGTAATGGCCATAATTCTAGGTTGTTTTAGTAACATTTTGTGTGTGTGT
>NW_006479018.1:0-380 GCF_000325575.1 Pteropus alecto | reverse complement strand
ACCATGGGCTGGCAGCAGCTCATCACTCCACATCAAACATTTTTTGGCTCTTTCTGCCACTGTCTGGTCATCTCCCTCATCCTTTGTACATTTTTGTCCAACTAGGTTCAAAGCTTACTCTTTACATGCTGCGATCTCACTCTCTAAGGAGGCTGAGCTCCTGGCTGATGCCTCAACCTTCTGTCCTCTCTCTTCCTTTCTATCACTTCTTCACTCTGCTGTTCTCATTCCAGGCCAATAAATGGATACCGGCTTTGTGTCAGTCTTCACCCCATTCTTCTCGATCACCAGATCACCAGCTTTACACTTTTTGTAACACCTCCCTCACCCTTTGTGAATCTCTGTTTCTTTCCACTGCTCTCCAATTACACTCAGTGCCC
>NW_006479017.1:0-380 GCF_000325575.1 Pteropus alecto | reverse complement strand
GTTAGGTTTAGGATTAGGGTTGCTGTTTGTTGTTAGTGTTAGGGTTATTCCTAGTGTAAAATTTAGGCTGAGAGTTAGAATTAGGTTTAAGATTAGCTTTAGATTTATGGTTAGGAAATCACTTATGGTTCGTGTTTGGGTTACATTTAAGTTTTGAATTAGATTTAGAGTTAGGTCTAAGGTTAGTGTTAAGGTTAGGTTTTACTGTTAGGTTTATGTGAGAGTTAGTGTTAGGGTAAGGGTTAGGGTTAGAGTTATTCTTAGTGTTAAGATTTGGTATAGGGTTAAGGCAAGAATTTAGGGTTAAAATTAGTGTTAGGGTTATGGTTAGAGTTTGGACTGCATTAAGGGTTAGGGTTAGGGTTAGGTTTAGGGTTAGG
>NW_006479016.1:0-380 GCF_000325575.1 Pteropus alecto | reverse complement strand
AGGTGAGCAGAGCGGAGCGGTTCCTGGAGGTGAGGGGCCCGCGGGCGAGCACCAAGCGCCGTGCCCGGCGGCGAGGAGCGGAGGGATCCCCGGCCTTGAGGCGCCATGAGGAGCTGCGCCCGCGCCCTCGGCACTGCCCTGGGGCTGGGCGGCCACGGGTCAGCTCCTGGCAGACCACGCGTCTCCACCCCTCCTGTGTAAGACGGGGCTGGGCGGCCACTACCTGACACGCCGTCGCAGGGCCAGCGAGCCGACGGCTGCTGACCAGACACAGCGACACTCGGCACGGTGCGGGGCACGGAGACCGGTCAGCACTGCCGCGATGATGAGTTTCTGAGAGCGAACGGTCACGCGCCTGACATTTTCGTGTGAACAGTTCT
>NW_006479015.1:0-380 GCF_000325575.1 Pteropus alecto | reverse complement strand
ATCTATGTCTTTTTTGTCCTCTTCTCATTCGTTTTAATCATTATTCTAAACACAAGTCCTCTTCCAAAGCTAATTCATTTTTCATCCCCAGGAACTTTGGTAAGTCCAATTAATCAATATTGTTCCTATTTCCCTCTCTCTTGATATCTTGTGCCTACTTAGACTGGTATGTAATATCTTGAAGATTATTGCAGACAAACAATTGAAGAGGAATCATATTAATGCCGCTGCTTTCAGTTTTCAAAGTCTATTCTCAGTGATTTACAGTACATGCATTCTATCAACATTCCCTGTTAGAGATTGCTACGTTTATGTTTTAGTAAAATGTACAAGGCACTGGGATAGTCTAGCCAGTCCAGCATCTCAGTTTAACTAATGAA
>NW_006479014.1:0-380 GCF_000325575.1 Pteropus alecto | reverse complement strand
CTGCTGGGGACAAGATCTGGGGCCTCCTGAAGACTAATTTGTTTATTCTCACGGATGCATTACATCACTGTTCCTTAGTCCTACTTATGGCTCCAGAGACTCCAAAACAGCACTTCCTGAGTGGTCCCGTGGGTTCCCTGCAAAATACCTGTAGCTTTTAATATATTCATGGTGCATAATCAGTGCTTCAGAATTCTGCTAACAATTATCTTCTTTCTCTGAGTCTGAGAGCACAGCAAGCAATCATGTTTTCCAAGAGAAAGGAAACATCCATGCAGAAAGCCCTCGGATCATAAAAAACGACAAACTCCCACCTCCAACTCTATCCACAAGTTATTTTTTTGTTGGAGTAAATACACAGTTGTTCCAAACCAGGTACT
>NW_006479013.1:0-380 GCF_000325575.1 Pteropus alecto | reverse complement strand
GCCGTGAACCCGCCCTCGGCTCGCTTCGGTGCACAGGCCTCCTGCTTCTCTCGTGTGTTCAGCAGCTCGTTTCACCCCCCTCTGGTGGACCGTCCCGAACGTGAGCGTGGGGACATTCTGGTGTGCTGCCAGGCGTCCGCTCTCATCCTGGCTCCAGGTCCCGTGGGTGGCGGGGTGGACCCCGGGACCCGGCGACCGGCCCGCGTGGGTCCAGGCCTCTGCAGCCCCGCACACCTGCAGAAGCTCACGCGGCAGCGTGTAACCTGGAGCAAAGCGACGTGGCCGTGCCGGCCCGGTGCTGGGGATGGTCAGCTTGCACGCACAACAGTGTCCCCAGGTCGGTCTTGAGAAGTCACTTAAATTCCAGACCCCCTCGCTCA
>NW_006479012.1:0-380 GCF_000325575.1 Pteropus alecto | reverse complement strand
AGACTCACCTTGTATTCTTTATCACCGTAATAGAATAATTTCAGGCATCGAGAGATAGGAAACATCTAAAATGTATTTTTTTTCTCCCTTTATTACCTATAAAAGCAGATTGCCCAACAAAATGTAGAAGTTACCCACACCGCTCATGCCCTCTGCATCAAGGCGAGAATATTCCCTTATCTGCCTGGTCTTGGGCATGAGAATCGGGTCAGTTCGGCCAGGCCTGGGGTGGATGGCAGAGGGCACACCTGCAACACACAGCCAAGACTGTGCCATCCCCAGTGGGTAGTCATTCCAGTGTGGCGAGATATTTTGATTCCTCTTATCAGGTCGGGAATTGAATTGCAGACCACAGTGACAAGTCCACTTTCTTGATGCAG
>NW_006479011.1:0-380 GCF_000325575.1 Pteropus alecto | reverse complement strand
TTACATATGCACTTTTAAAAATTGTACCTGCAAGTCTTTGAACTGCTTTTTTCTCCATATAATATATTTTATTTTCCTACATCTAAATGTTCTTTGAAAACATGGTTTTCATAGTCATATAATATCTTATGGTATGACATATATTAACATATTTGACTAGTACTTTATTGTTGAATATTTTGGTTGTTAACAATTTCTGCTATTATATGTAACGCTCTGATAAACATCCTATATATCTCCAATTATTTTCTTTGTGAACATCTCTATTTTCTTAAAATAAATTTCTAAACTTGGAATTTCAGGGTCCAATTGAATGAGCATTTATAAATTTGATATAAATTACTCTCCAGAAAAGTATTAGCATAAAACATTTAGCGAGC
>NW_006479010.1:0-380 GCF_000325575.1 Pteropus alecto | reverse complement strand
CCTGCATATGTCAGGTGCTGGGCGAATACCTATGAATAAGGAATTGGGGGAAGGAGACCTCCAAAGACTTCCCCCCATCTTCCTCCACTCCAGATCCAAGCTTTTTCTCATCATTCTTGAACAAAACAGAACTATGGGATGATGCATGCTGCCACCGTGGACACATCTAAACATCCCATCCTGTTGGGAAATCATTAGGAAAAAATAACCCAACCCTGTCTCTCAGTACCGCCTCCCTCCCCTCCAGCATCCCAACAGACATGGGACTCATTCTAAAGCCCTGCCTGGACATCACACATACCTGGTGTGATTTTGATTGATAAGAGGATTATGAGCTGCACTCAAGAGATGCTACTCAGAAATCCCACTCAAGTCCTTTG
>NW_006479009.1:0-380 GCF_000325575.1 Pteropus alecto | reverse complement strand
GACTTGAATACCTCCTTAATGATAAACTCACTACTTCACAGGGCAATTCACTCAATGGCTGACCGGTCAGTTAGAATTATGTGTTATACTTCACTGAAATCTGTTTCATTTTCTACCCAATGCCTCCCGCTCATGCATTTCCTTTTAATTCTCTACGAAACGCATACTGAAGTGTTTGAGGATGACATGAGATGCTGTCTGAGATTTGCTTCGAAAGACTCGAGGTGAACAGATGCGGGAAGCAGCGAGGTGTAGACAACTGTGATTGGCTGAATATTGATAATGTAGCTCAGTGATGGTTTCAAGGATGTTTCTTACAATATTCTCTCTATTTTTTGTATGTTCGAAGAGTTCCACAATAAAAAAAATTTTTTTTTTTT
>NW_006479008.1:0-380 GCF_000325575.1 Pteropus alecto | reverse complement strand
GATCCCTAAATTATGACCACCAAAGTTTGACTATTCGCCCTCCTATTTGCATGTCTGGGAAGCTATGTGTCTTCAATAAGCCATAGGCCACAAGTAGCAATTCCTTTGTCTCCCCATTTGAAATGGAGCTTGCACCATTTCAAACTGGCATTCGTGTGGTTCAAGAATGGTTGCATATCAGCCATTGTATATGGTTCAACTTAAATGTTATTGATTAAGGTCACAGCCGAAGAAAAGGGCACCGCAGCATAAAGCAAAGAAAGCGTAGACTTTCTTTGAGAATGCCATCCCAGCCTGAGGTAGCCCTTGGCTCACTTCTTCCTGGAAGAGCCTGGGTCAGATGCAGAGATGGGCCAGGACACAAAGCAGAGGCTGGGAAG
>NW_006479007.1:0-380 GCF_000325575.1 Pteropus alecto | reverse complement strand
TGAACTGTACATTTAAAATGGTTAAGATGGTACATTTTATATTGTATGTATTTTACTGCAATAAAAATTGAAAAAAATTATGAAGTACCTTAAATACTGTAAAGGAGGAAATCTGGGATACTTTGGAAACTGTAAGAATATTCTATAAATTCTGACAGCATATTCCATGTTGTTACTACATACTATTAGAAATGCAGATTTAATGTTTTAAGTTTCTGTTCCCTAAACCAGTCACTCATATTTTGCATGCATCAGTTTTGCCATACCTGAGTCCCACCTGTAGTAGTATTTACATGATAGCTTACAGAAGTGTTAAAAATAGTATCTACTGCCAGAATCTACCATGACTTCGCCCATGGAGCTGTCAATACAATGCAAGA
>NW_006479006.1:0-380 GCF_000325575.1 Pteropus alecto | reverse complement strand
TTGTTTCAGCTTCCCCGCCTGTGGCTGGGTGGATAAATCAGGCAGCTTCTGTCCTATGGATCCTGCTGTCTTTGATTCAGCCAAAGAAGAGGAAGAGTCAACGCTGGGACTCAGTTTAAACCACATTTTCCAGTAAGCTTATCAGAGAGTCTTGTTATGGGAATCACTGAGATCTTGCTGTTCTTTTAGTTCTTAGTTTGCTGCTGAGTCCTGTTTTCACTCTTTGTGAGTAGAACCCAGGATTTGAGTAGAAGTCTTCGGTCCCAACTGCATCCACAATCATCTCAATGGGGCATGAAAGCAACCTCAATAAAGCAAAGTAAGAGGATTGCTAGCAAAAACTTGAGATTGGTAATCCTGAATTTATAGTGTTGCTAAAC
>NW_006479005.1:0-377 GCF_000325575.1 Pteropus alecto | reverse complement strand
TATACATCTATGTGTGTAATTGTACTTTTTGTTTTGTGCTGTATTGTTTTATTTGATGTGAAAACTTCCTCTGCTAGTTTTCTACTGTCACCGTGAGAAATGCAGTTCCTGTTTGGTGTCTTTGTCTTTGTTTATTGCAGGGATAGTAATCGAAAAACAGTAATCCATTAATTAGTAATTAAATATTAATTATTTTAAAAATTAATACTTATTAACAGTAGAAAATAACATTACTTAGGATTCATGCTATGAAGAGAAGAAGACACTGGAAGGCCATACACTCTCTGTGAAGAGGTACTTCCATTTAAAGAGAACAAACATGAGTCACTGTGCTTCTAGGATTTGGTCAGAATAGGTATCACTTGGTCATTCTGTTT
>NW_006479004.1:0-380 GCF_000325575.1 Pteropus alecto | reverse complement strand
AAAAAGTCTGTTGTTCGCATGGGAAGGTTTCAGTAGTGAAAATTTTTCTTTTTGTTTGGACATTTTATTGTCTCCAGCAAATGGAGAAAGAGCTAGAAGCTCTCCCTGCTCTCCGTCATCACCAGTTAGAAGCCAATATTCTGCATTTTTTATGCAAGTGTATCCTGCCAACATTGTCCTAAGTACCATGTTATTATTTGTTAGGGACAGGCAACATGTTTTCTTCATGATTATCTGCTCTGGTGCAGGGTGTCCCCCACCCTTGGGCTATAGACTGGTACCAGTCCACATACCATAGCATGGCCTGTTAGGAACGGGGCTTACAGCAGGAGGTAAGTGATGGCTGAGGGAGCAAAGCTTCATCTATATTTGCAGCCGCT
>NW_006479003.1:0-380 GCF_000325575.1 Pteropus alecto | reverse complement strand
TCGAGGTTCATCCATGTTGTAGCATGTGTCAGATTGCCTTCCTTTTGAAAACTGAATAATATTCCATTGTATGCATGTACCACATTTTACTTGTCTATTCATCCATCCATGAACCCTTGGGTTGTTGCCACCTTTACGGTGGCCCCCTAGGGGCCCAAATGAGGAGGGAGTTGAAAAATAGAGAGGTGAGAAGAAAGAAGAAGCAAAGAGAAGAAGAAAGGCTGTGACAACACTGCCCTGAGCATGTTTGCTCCCCACAGGACTCCTGTGTGGGAAGGAGGCTGATATGCCTGGGCTCTCCTCCTCCTACATGCAGCCCTCCTGGCAGGCTTGGTCCAACTCCAACTTCAGACTTTTTTTGCCAAAGAACCCCTGTAGCA
>NW_006479002.1:0-380 GCF_000325575.1 Pteropus alecto | reverse complement strand
CTAACATGTGGTCTATCCTGAAAAATGTTTCATGTGCACTTGAAAAGAATGTATTTTCTGCTGCTTTCAGGTGAAATGTTCTAAAATTATCATTTAAATCCATGTGGTATAATGTGTTATTTAAGGAGGCTGTTTCCTTGCTGATTTTCTGTCAGAAAGATCTGTCTTTCAGTGTCAATGTGGTGTTAAAATCCTCTACTGTGAATGTATTACTGTCAATCTCTCCCTTTATCTTCATTAATATTTGCTTTATATATTTAAGTGCGCCTACGTTGGGTGCATAAATGTTTACAAGAGTTATGTGCTCTTGTTAGATTGATTTCCTTATCATTATGTAAGGTTCTTTTTGTCTCTTCTTATAACCTTTGTTTTAAAGTCTA
>NW_006479001.1:0-380 GCF_000325575.1 Pteropus alecto | reverse complement strand
CCAACAATCTTGCCGGGGCTTGTGACAGTGAGGGGGCAAAGTGGCCCGGGAATTGACCACGGTGTGCACACGCGTGTGTGCGCAAACTCACCAGACAGAAGGCCCTCCAACGACACCAGCCCCGTCTTTCCGCCCGCGGAGGAAAGTCCGGGAGGACAGACACCAGATGGAGAACGAGCCACACATGGAAAAGGAACTTCCGGGCTTCGAGCTGTGAGGCGACAGGTCGGGAAGCCAGCGTCATGCAGAAGTGCCCGGTCGATGCGAGCATCTCCGGAGCACGTCGGAACGGGAGGTGAAACCACAAACGGGGGCTTAGCGGTGACCACCTGAGATCGCAGCGTGTGGGAGGGAAGATGACACGCTCCCTAGGGCGGCGA
>NW_006479000.1:0-380 GCF_000325575.1 Pteropus alecto | reverse complement strand
AAGCAAAGGCATCTGACTTTATTAAAATCCTATGTGTTAGTACTGCCCAACTCACCTAAGGGGAACTGAGCCATTGCTCAGAACCCCATGGCGTTGAGTTAAAGAACTGGAAGAAAAGAACATATCAGAAAACTCCTGATAACTCTAGCTTTTGTGTATGGAAGGGAAAGAATCCATTCTGTCAAAGCCCAAGACATCTTCAAAAGGGAAGCTACGATTTTCACAACTGTGCAATAGTTCTATCAACATATCAGGGACTCAAGGGGCACCCAGCTGTACACCCAAATCAGAGATGCTCCCAGACCAAGAGCACTAATAACAGGATCCCGAACCCTCTGGTCTCCTACACCCTCAGTGCAGGCTCCAGACTCCCGCCAACA
>NW_006478999.1:0-380 GCF_000325575.1 Pteropus alecto | reverse complement strand
GGGTTAGGTTCAGCTTTACTATTAGGGTTAGAATCTTGGTTATGGTAAATGTTAAGATTAGGTTTAGGGTTATGGTTAGTTTTATCTTTAAGTAGGGTAGGGTTACATTTAGCATAAGAGAATAGTGTTAGCGTTAGTGATATGGTTAGGGTTAGGGTTAGGGTAAGCTTAGGGTTAGCGTTAGGGTTAGGTTTAGGGTTAACTGTAAGGCAAGAAGGTAGAGTTAGGATTTTGTTAGGGTTAGAGTTAGTATTAGGGTTAGGTTCGATGTGGAGTTACTATTAGGTTTTTCTTAAGGTTTATTATAGGGTTAGATATATGTTAGGGTTAGAGTTATTGTTGGGTTTAGTGTTAGGGTTAGGTTTAGCTTTAGTTTTAGG
>NW_006478998.1:0-380 GCF_000325575.1 Pteropus alecto | reverse complement strand
CATCTACCTGAATGTGCTTGCAAAGTTTAAAAGTAGATTTTATTCCATGCAGTTGGCTTTCAACATTTGTTACTGGAACAAACGATGTCCATCTGCATTTGTGAAAGTCAAAGGAAAGATATGTACAGGTTTGCAGCAAAGAAAGTAAGGATGTATTTCTGTGAGTTGCAAGTCCTAGAGACACAGACAAGCTAATGCTCTCAATAGCCTGGCCCCCAGGGTGTTGGGGGAGTACAGCTTATATAGGGAAAAATTAGTCATCATGGAAACTCAGGGAGTTGGGGGCTTGGCTTTATATTAAAGAAATGAAATTTGTGTGTGCTTACAATGTGGTTATACAGTTATCTCATAAAATACAAAAAGGAGCCACTGTGTGTGTG
>NW_006478997.1:0-380 GCF_000325575.1 Pteropus alecto | reverse complement strand
AGAGGAGATCTTACCCTACAAGGCAAGCCTGTCCTCAGGTAAGAGAATCTGAACTCGAGACCTAGGACCTTTTTACCTGCCTGGACTTTTAATCAGGAACCAGTGTGCTGAGTTTGGTTTGCAGTTCCATTTTTTTCTCTTATATCCAGGAAGTAGAACTGAGAAATTGGCCTACAGCATTTCTTCTGTCGTTCCCTAACAGAGACTGAAGCGGTGGCCTGGGGTAAAGGTTCTAAACCTGTCCTCTCTAAACAAATGTCGCCTTCGGTCCTAGGCACACAGCGACAAGCCTTCTTTATGGAATAGAAACTAAATGGTAGACTGTGTAAATCCCCACCAAACCTTGAACTCCTAATAGAAAGTAGTTGGCAGCCACAGGC
>NW_006478996.1:0-380 GCF_000325575.1 Pteropus alecto | reverse complement strand
GTCTTAACTGAGGAGCTAAATGCTCTCTCAGAAATGATCTCAAATAAAATCCTTTAGAATTCACAAAATCCTCATATTACTAAAACTGTCAGGATATATGTGTCCTGAAATTTAGACGGTAATATCCACTCTATGTATTTATAGACTATTAGGGTAAGGGCGATATCTTAAAGATCTTATTACTTTATTCAGATTTCCTTAGGTTTTGTCTTGTTTTGTTTTTCCCCTTAGTTTTCAACAAATGCCTTTTTTCTCTTCCGGGATCCCATCCGATATACCACAATACATTCGGTTGTTATGTTTCTTTAGGTTCCTCTCGCTTATGACAGCTTGTCAGACTTTTCTTGTTTTTGATAACTTTGTCAGAAAGGGTACTGATC
>NW_006478995.1:0-380 GCF_000325575.1 Pteropus alecto | reverse complement strand
CCCTCACTCTAGCCCTAACAGTAACCCTAACCCCAATATGAAGCTAACCCTAACCCTAACCACTAACCCTAAACAGTACCTTAACCCTAAGCCTAATCTAAACCTAACTGTAATCCTAAATCTAGCCATAACCCTAACCTAACCATAACCCTAACCCTAAACCTAACCTATCCCTAACCATAACTCTAACTCATAACCCTAATTCTAACATCAATCTAACCCTAACCTAACCCTAAATCTAAAGCTATCCTTCACCCTAACAATAATCTTATCTCTATCCCTACACTAAACCAAACCAAATCCTAACCCTAACGCTAACCCTGAACGTAAACCTAACCACTACCCTAATCCTAACCCTAACCCGAACCCTAACACTAACC
>NW_006478994.1:0-384 GCF_000325575.1 Pteropus alecto | reverse complement strand
CTCAAGAATTGTTATTAATACAATTAGTATTTAATGATGTTTTATACAATTAGTATTTGTGTACATTTATTAACATATTTTGCTATTTTGGTACCATTAGTTATTTCTTGCATCCCTTATCATCCATCTAGGATCATTTTCCTTCTACCTATGAACACCTTTTAGTATTTCTGTTAGTGCAGGTCTGCCAATGATTAATTCTTAGAGTTTTTGTTTAACTTAATGAAAAATCTGCTTATTTTATCTTCATTTTTGAAGGGTATTTTTCCTGCATATAGAATTGTAGGCTGTCAATTATTTTATTTCATCACACTGAAGATTTCAGTCCATTGTCTTCTGGCTTTCATTATCTCTGTTAAAAATTTACTTTAAGTCCAATTGTTG
>NW_006478993.1:0-379 GCF_000325575.1 Pteropus alecto | reverse complement strand
GTGCTTGGGTCATGTTAAGGTCAAGTTTAGGCATTCGGTTTTGTTCTTAATCAAGCTTGCAGGTGGGATGATAACTAAGACTTAGTGGGATGAAGTTCTCATTTTTTCCAAAACTCAGCTTTTGGTCCTTCTTTTGTAGGCGGCCTTTTGGATCTACTCATTGAACTGTGGTTGGCCGTAGTCATATGATCTCAGGTTCACCTAAGACACAGGAGATTGCCTGGCCACCAGTGACTGTCCTGATTTTGTCTGTGGAGTGCACTATCTCCCTCTACATGGCCATCGTTGCATTTTAGCGTCTATCTCGGCTGTCCTGGAACATCCCCTGGTCTCTAAACCCATTCGTGTTGTACATGTGAGTAATGAGTAATGGACGTTT
>NW_006478992.1:0-380 GCF_000325575.1 Pteropus alecto | reverse complement strand
AATATACGTTCTGTGTATTCAAATCCACCGATCTTTCTTTTCGTGATTTCTTCCACTATGTTTAGGTGGTTCTCCCAACTCAGAGTATAGTTATTTAGTTATTTATATGTTCTAGATTTCTTATGGTTTTTGTTTTTATATTTAATTGTTTAGTCCATCTGAAATTTATTTTGGAGTATGATATAAAATGAAAATCTAAAGTTGTTTTTTCCCCACGGCTTTCAAGTTGTCCCTGCATAGTCCACTGAATGATCCTACAGCTTTGTTAAGTCAAATTCTTATGCATTCTAGAGCTAGTTTGGTCTAACTCTTCTGTTTCTGACCCAAGTGTTCATATTTATGTTATTCTCTTACCTTCTAGCTTTATGTTTTGAAAAGAG
>NW_006478991.1:0-380 GCF_000325575.1 Pteropus alecto | reverse complement strand
TTTTAAGGAATTTGGCCTCACCTAAAGAAATATATGGCCTTTGTCACAGTTCCGGGAAGGTAACATTTAACCTTGAAATTTCTTTAGAACTCATGAAGCTGTAGTTTGCAAGTGAGTGGTTGTTCATGATGGCCCCCTGGACCATACCTGATAGTCTGTGCCAACGAGATGACTCAAAGTGCGGACTGGCCATTCCAAAAACATCAACCACATAAATAAAGGGTTGGAGCTCTAGTCAAAGTGATACCTGCCCAAACTTTTCAGAGAGACACTGGAAATTAAGATCAATCAAATGAAAAGTAATTTAATTAGTTACACATACATAATGAAGCCTCAATAAAATCTCTGGACTCTGAAGTTCAGGTTAGCTACCTGAAGGG
>NW_006478990.1:0-380 GCF_000325575.1 Pteropus alecto | reverse complement strand
TTGCGCAGCTTGTACTGCGATGCCCGGCAGTGCTTGCTGTGGAAGCCGTGGCCGGAGATGAGGCTGCTGACACTGCCCATGGTGACGCGGGGCTGGGCACAGGCGGGGCAGGGCAGGGACCTGGTGTGGCCGTGGTAGCGAGGGGCAGTCCTGGCTCGACAAGGGGACTGCGGTCATAGCAAAAGCCTCGCGGAGCCTGGGAGAACACGGACCTGGAAGGAGACAGGGGGCAGCGGTCAGCCTGGGATGGGCCGGTCACTGCAGGCCTCGGTGGTGACTTGGAGAGAGTCATTCAGATTGCTGGGCTGGGCAGTGGGGAAATGTATGTGTCTCTTCAAAGTTCTTTTCAGCTTTCCCTTACGGTACTTGTTGACTATCGG
>NW_006478989.1:0-379 GCF_000325575.1 Pteropus alecto | reverse complement strand
TTATTATTATTATTATTATTACTAGCTTATTATAGCACATGTCAGAATTGCCTTCCTTTTTGAGGCTAAATAATATTCCATTGTATGGATGGACCACATTTCATATACTCATTCACCTGTTGACGGACACTTGAGGTGCTCTCACCTTTTGCCGACTGTGACCTACTTGGCCAACATTGCATTCATTAAAGGCTCCATCCAACGGTAGTAGAATGTACTTTCTTGTCAAATAAGCATGAAACGTTTACTAAGATAGACCACATTCTTGGCTGGAAAAGAAATCTTGACAAATTATTAAAAGAATAGAAATAATATGTTGTGCATTCTTGGATCATAAAGGAATTAGACTAGAAATTAATTTTTAAAAAGATGTAGAAAA
>NW_006478988.1:0-380 GCF_000325575.1 Pteropus alecto | reverse complement strand
ATCGTACATATACATCTGTACTCACAAAATCACACACGTACACACATATACTAATCATACGTGTCCACGTATACACACAGACCCTGAGGACGTGTGGCAGGCGAGATCTGTACTGTGCTGCAAAGAGCTTGTCGGCCCTTCCCAAACGCCCTCGAAGCCGAAACATAGTTCTGGGAGCTCACGGTTATCACTTATTTCTGAAGCGCCTGCTGAAAAGGATTTCGTCTAAACCGCCGATGCCAGTCTGGAGTAAGGAAGGCTGAGGGGCGGGGTCCTCGGGGCGGCGGTCAAGGGAAACAGCCTGCATTTGCGTTTTAGGCTGTGGCAAAATTTTAAGTGTTTAAACGATAGGAAAAATGCCGGAGACCACGTCTCCTTTC
>NW_006478987.1:0-380 GCF_000325575.1 Pteropus alecto | reverse complement strand
GCGGGGCGTGCGGCCACACCTGGCACGGTGGTCACCACCACTCCCTCGTGGGTGCGATGTAAATCCTTACCCTCCCGTCTGCGAGTCTGTCGCAGATAACGGGGGAGAAGGTCTGCCCGTGCTCCGGCCTTTGCTGGAGAATGTTCTTCCGCGTGGCCGTGGCCGTGCTCGCCTGAGGGAGGGTCGGGGAGCAGCGTGTGGGTCCGAGACAACCCCGTGCTGAGTGGCGCGCAGCCGGCACACACTTTAGCGGTGTTGCGTGGCAGATGGCACTGGGTCCGTGAACACGCCTCTGAGCGATGAGCCTGGCGCAGGCCGAGTCCCCTGTCCCTCGAAAGCGAGCTCACTGGGGTCGCTGAGTTCTGCTCCCGGCCGGAGCT
>NW_006478986.1:0-380 GCF_000325575.1 Pteropus alecto | reverse complement strand
GAATTATCCAATCTGAGCAACAGGGAGGAAAACGACTGAGAAAAACACAATCCCCAAACCTCAAGAATGGGAGACAACGAAAAGCTGTGGCCTTTGTGTCATCAGAGTCCCAGAAGGAAAGGAAGGAGAGTATGGTACTGAAATATGTTTGAAGGAATAATGGTTTTCCAGGCCTGGGAAGAGACAATGTCCTAACGGGAGGGATGAAGAGAAAATGATGTCTCAAAGGCTCTGGGGGCGAGGGATAATGAAAAGGACTTTTTGGGAAACGCTGATCTAGACATTGAGCACCAACATCACTAACATCACACAGAGAACCTACCAGACAGTCTGTGTTTTATGATGGAAGGAGAACACACCTATGGATTACTCTCGCAGGG
>NW_006478985.1:0-380 GCF_000325575.1 Pteropus alecto | reverse complement strand
GCCTATTTCTAAAAGTTTAAAAACATATTCGTTTTAAATAAAAGGGGAGATGAAACATTTTTACCATTGTCTAGATGTTTGCTTTTTCGATAGTCTGGTTCTAAAGTGAATATATTGTTTGGAGCTATAGCTATTGACTTGTATAAAATAAGTCTTCAGCCGTAAAGATGGCTAACTTTTGAAACGGTTTTGATGGATGGGCTCACTAACAGGTCCTGTGCAGCTCTGTGTGCGTGGGCACGTGTGTGCGTTGTGTGTGCGTGTGTGCATGTGTGTGTTGGGGAGTGTCATTAACAGTCTCATTCCCACAGGAAGATAAGTTAGTCTTGCTACCTGAGGGTCAAGCCAACCCGGAAGCCCAGGCAGAAGAGGCTACATCT
>NW_006478984.1:0-379 GCF_000325575.1 Pteropus alecto | reverse complement strand
ATCAACACACTGTACATCTTAAACTTACACAATGTAATATGTAAATTATGTGTCAATAAATCCAAAAAAAGTCAAAACAAACATTCCTCTCATTGGTCAAGGTCATCTGAAATTTATTCTTGTCTTTTAAGAAGCCAAGAATACAACCCCCCTTTCAAACTTAATAACATCTTTTATTTTCAATATTTTAGTCCATTTCATTTTAAGAACTAACTAAAGAGCTACAAAATACATTCTCTTTCTGTTTTTACGATTACTCACAGTTGGCGTTTAAAGGCAAGTGGTGTCTCACCAGGCAAGAAAGTCAGGGATCAGGTTCAGGAGCACCCTGACCCAGGGTAAACTGGCGGCATGGAGGTCCAGTCACCATTGGCCCCAC
>NW_006478983.1:0-379 GCF_000325575.1 Pteropus alecto | reverse complement strand
AAGTACATCACAGGACGCTTGCTTTTTACTCCCTCCCCACTTTACGCTTAACTTGCTCCTTCCAGGGCAGCCCCATCTCTACTAATAGTATCACCATTATTCACTCAGTTGTTAGTCAAAAACCTAGCTTTCCTACTTGAGTTCTTCCTCTCTCTTTTCTTTATAAATACAAAGTAAGGTAATTTTATTTACTTATTTTAAATTTATTTTGTATATAGGTAAATAGTAGATAACTTCTCCCACACCTTTGTTTCATACACTCAGTTCCATCCCCTAATAGATAACCACTGTTATTCATTTATGTTTACTTCCAAAGTTTGATATAATTATACGAGAAAAAGCAAATATATATTCTAAATATTCTCTCTTTCTTTTTTTT
>NW_006478982.1:0-379 GCF_000325575.1 Pteropus alecto | reverse complement strand
TCCATCATGGACAAAAGTGCCATTCTGGGAGCTGTGGCAGAAACTTGCACCAAGGGACCTGGGAGGAGTCTCACCCAGCCCTGTGTTTGGTAACCTTGGGCATAGCTGTAGACCCTGCAATACCTCCAAACTAGCTCCAGCCCTCTTGGCCACTGTCTGGGAGCCCCTGGAGAACAATGTCTCGGACAGGCACCCCCAGAAGAGAGCCTTTCTGGAAGTCCAGGTTTCCAGCAGAGATGTTTTAGCACAGCTTTGGAGCAAAAATAAATATGAGTTTGGATACACCGGAGGGGGTAAGAGGAACAGATTCGCTTGATCCACATCATCCTCCCCCACAGCTCAAGGTGGCACAGCTCAATGCTAAGAGAAACCTTCTTGG
>NW_006478981.1:0-379 GCF_000325575.1 Pteropus alecto | reverse complement strand
GCCCAACCCTGCTTAGCTTCTGAGATCAGACATCTTCAGCATGTTCAGTACAAGATCAATGTTCAGTGTATTCAGGGTGGCATGGCCATAGACAAAAAAAAAAATTTTTTTAAGTATGAGTTTGCCTCAAATATTGCGTGAGATATACTGATACTAAAAAAAATTGTTAATTCGAAATTAAAATTCCACTGGGTCATCCGTATTTTGATTTGCTAAATCTAGCAAACTTGAAATTGATCTTAAGTTCTAAAATACACTTATCCAGAATTGTAAGCAGCAGTACAGTTTCTAAGAAAGAAGATTGGGACAGAATGCTCCTTTTGGCCATGACCACACACTGCCACATAGAATAATATGATTTTTTTTTTTGCATGTTTAT
>NW_006478980.1:0-379 GCF_000325575.1 Pteropus alecto | reverse complement strand
CCATGACAAATATGTTTTTTTTTTTTTTTTTGGTCAGTGGCACAGAGAGGAGAATGCTTGGAAAAGTGAGAAAACAAATGTCTCTTTTGGCTGCGAGGACTTTAGGTATGGGAGAAGTTTCAGAAAACATGAGAATGTGCTCTTAACTAGCAAATTTTCCTCATTTTACCTCTACACCACTGAAAAAAATACATTTGTCATGGATGTTTTATGATTTGCTTAGCACATGGTATAATGAAAGTATCCAGAGATACATTTCTTCAAAAAGCATAATTTCAGACAATATTATTAAAAAAATAATCATTTATCAGGAGAAGTTACTGTGTTGATATTTAATATCCAGGATATCACTCCCATATATAGAATAGGTCAATGTTTT
>NW_006478979.1:0-379 GCF_000325575.1 Pteropus alecto | reverse complement strand
GAAGGGCCTTCCATGCAGAAGACATTACAAAGACATTTAGACAAGAGAGAGCTGGTACATTGTAGGAACCACTTGTAGTTAGTTCAGTGGTCGGAGCATAGTGTGTGAGACCGAGAGTGACAAGAGATGAGTCTCAAGAGGTTTGATGAGGCCAGTCTGTGAGTGGCTTACTTGCCAAACAAGGAGCTAGAACTTTATCCTTGTAGGGGGTGGGGTGTCATAAAAGGAAGTGATGCGTTGACTTCTGCACAAATGCCCTCTCACTGCTGGTGTGCAGAAGGGTAGGTTGAAGACGACCAGTCTGGAAGCAGAGAGACAGGAAGAGGACTTGGGGTCCTTCACAAGAGGAGTGTTGAGGCTGGAGCAGGGCAGTGGCTGA
>NW_006478978.1:0-379 GCF_000325575.1 Pteropus alecto | reverse complement strand
AGTTTATTAAAGGATATGATAAAGGATACAGATGACAACCAGATGAAGAGATTCACAGAGCGAAGTCTGGAAGGGTCTAAAGGCAGGAGCTTCTGTCCCTGTGGAGTTGGGGGTGCATCACTTTCCAGGATCTGGATGTTTTCACCAACCTGAAAGCTCTCCAAACTTCATACTATAGGGATTTTTATGGAGGTTTCATCATATAGGCATGATCAATTATTAATTTCATCTCCAGCCCCTCTCCCTTCTTTAGAGAATTGCAGGGGGCCAGGAGGATGAAGGACTGAAAGTCCCAAGTTTTTAATTATGGCTTGGTCTTTCTGGTCACCAGCCCCCACCCAGGAATTAACCCAGAGTCACCTCATGAGAACCAAAGATA
>NW_006478977.1:0-379 GCF_000325575.1 Pteropus alecto | reverse complement strand
AAAAAAAAAAAAAAGACTTTCCTGCAAAACCTGTACGTATCTCTTTGGACTTAGATGCACGCAGGCAGACGCGCTCCGATCCCAAACTCCAAACTGCCTTTTCATAATGCCCACGCTTGTTCCATACAGATCATGGAGACTATTACGTTAAATAGTGATGCCTTCTGACACTGAAAATGGGAAACAGTGGTGGAGAAGGAAAGAACTATTTAAAAGAAATACTCAGGAGAGAAGCTAATCCGTTAACGGTATTTTGGAGAAGAGGAAAGAAGGAAAATGTTAGAATGCGCCACTTGACATAGGAAGATAAAGGTGCTGTGGGGTGTAGCAGAAGAAAAATGTGGCTATAAAAATTTGATAAGGAAGAGAGAATCATCCT
>NW_006478976.1:0-379 GCF_000325575.1 Pteropus alecto | reverse complement strand
ATTTTAGAGATTTTTCATAATGGCAAAATTGATATTCTAAATAATGATTTTACCGTACTCTCCCTGGAGTTTATAAAATGCGCATATCTAATATCTTTATTATTCGTGGTACACAAGACATGAAAATAACTAAAAGGCCCTTCGATAGATGATTAGCTACAGAAGATGTGGTACATAAATTTAATGGGATATTATTCAGTCATGAGAAAAGTTGAAATACTGCCATTTGCAAAAACATGGATGAACATTTAGATACTCATGCTAAGAGAATAAGCCAGAGAGGAAAAGTTGAGAAGCAAAGTAATTAACTCTTACAGGAGGGTAAAACTGAAAGCAAAAAGAAACTAGACAAACCAACAAACCCAATAGACACAGACAA
>NW_006478975.1:0-379 GCF_000325575.1 Pteropus alecto | reverse complement strand
TGACTCTTATTGAGATGTGTTATATTGTAATTTGTCTATGCCTTTTATGTGGGTATGTGTACGGATGAATGGATGAACACCTGTATCTTTAAAAATCTCAGAAAGGATCACGCATATCAATTTGGGGCCTTTGTCCATCTAGGAACAGATGCACCACGCTAAGGGATCCTGAGAGAGAATCTGTCTCTACCCCTGACCGTGGGGTAGCAGGGCCTTCTCACCTGGGGTTATTTTTACACCGAGCCTGTCAAACAGGAGTGGTCCATCTCCCAGTGCTTATCCCTACAGCCCCTCCCCTGTGCACTGCCATTTCTGCCTGCTTCGTCCCATCCCTACCTCTCCACTAGCAACGGAGAAATCCTCCTGTCAATTTTTTCAG
>NW_006478974.1:0-379 GCF_000325575.1 Pteropus alecto | reverse complement strand
GAATTTTCAGTTCGAATTTTCTGCAGAGTTCTTGATGGGACTGAGTCACAGACATTCCAAGACATTCCAGACACTTTGTTAATTCTCTTGGGAACGGTTGCTGGTGCAGGAGGGTCCGCTGAGGCCACCTCTGGGCAGACAGACCACCTCGCCCCTGGGAGGCCCGGTTCAGTAACTGGCTAGCAGGCACCCCGACCATGTATGATGCGTTCATGGCGCCCCAGACCACGCTTTGTGCATCACAAAGAAGGCGCGGTTCAATTTTTTAAGTATCAAATCCATTTGTCTGGAATCTTCACGAGTGTCACGTGGGGCTTACCCCTAAGTGTCTGAACAAGGTGAACATAATGAACTTCGGTCCCCTGCGGGCCAGACACGC
>NW_006478973.1:0-379 GCF_000325575.1 Pteropus alecto | reverse complement strand
TTGAAAAATTATTTCTAGGTAAAGGATATCATTTCAAAATTTTGTTTTCTAATTATTTGTACTGATCTAAGAATACAAATGACTTTCGTATCCTGACCTTGTATCCAATGGCCTTGGTAAACTCACTTATTAAATATCATAGTTTATTAGCATATTCTTTTTTATTTTGTATATATATAAGTATGTTTTCTGTATATAGTAACAATTTTTAAGGATTCTTTTTCAATTCTTATAACTCTAATGTTTTTTCATTCTTTATAGCAACAAACCCTCCAGTAAAACGTTAAATAGAAATAGTGATGGCTGAAGTTCTTGTCTTATTCCCAAAGTCAGAGGGAAAGATTTCAATACTCTACCATTAAGTGTGATATTCACCATG
>NW_006478972.1:0-379 GCF_000325575.1 Pteropus alecto | reverse complement strand
AAAAAAGATGACTTCAAACATTTCAGTTTTGCTATAGGAAACAGTTTTGTGCCTATTAAAAAATTAATTTTCGTATTCATTGTTGCCATTTTATGTCTATCCTTCAGTTTCTCCTTTGAAATAGTTGTAGCATTTTACATAAAATAAATTCTCTATGTTTTGACTTTATGTTTGGATGCAAGTTGTGATTTTTTTTTACCATTTTACAAATTCTTCTTTATTCCATATTATAAAGTTTGACTTTGATCTCAGGGGCAAGGGAAAGGAATTACAAGTTTTCAAACAAGAAATAAAATGACCAGTTGTGCTATGTGGAGAATGGTGTGGAGGTGGAAAGAATTTATGTGAACAGACAAATCAGGAAGCTATATAAAGATTC
>NW_006478971.1:0-379 GCF_000325575.1 Pteropus alecto | reverse complement strand
GTATATATTTATATATATATATATACACAAATAAAAGGGCTATATATACACAAATAAATATGCATGCATACATTCTTAAATCAAACAAACTCGAGGTTAGGTAAAATGCTGTGAAGGAAATTCATAAGGGGCCAAAATCTATTACTGGAGCTGGGAATCTTCTTTACAAAGCCAAGGAACCACTCTTTGAGGAGGTTAGATTAACAGCAACCTGAAAGAAGAGAAGCCTGCCTTGAAAAGCATGGTGGGAAAGAACATTCCAGGGAAAGCATGTTATAGCATGTGCAGAAAGATTTGCTGCAGCAGAGTAAAATATGGCAGATTCAAGAAACAGAATTTTATCATAGCTGAAGTATATTGGGCAGGGGAGTATCTCTCT
>NW_006478970.1:0-379 GCF_000325575.1 Pteropus alecto | reverse complement strand
TTTTTTTGGTATGTGCAATCACATCTGGAAATGATCTATCCCCATAAATTGATGCTCAGGAAGATGATTAAAAAATTCTGATTGTGCCCAAATGAGTATGGAAATGTTTAATAAGGAGCTGGGGTCTGGGGATGCCTGTAAGGCACATTTTTGAATCCTTATGGTCTGGGCTTCACTTGGGGCAAAGGGACCAAAGAGAGGATTAGGGAGGTGCTGGTTTCATTTTGTTTTTCCAGTCTGGTTTGGGCAAATGCTGCCCTGCTCACTCTTCGCCTGTTTTTCTGTACACTGAGTTCCCCCTGCTTCATTGACAAACACATCACCAGCCTTGTTTGCCCAGTGTGCTGGGAAGGCAGGGACGAGAACATGATTGTCACAG
>NW_006478969.1:0-379 GCF_000325575.1 Pteropus alecto | reverse complement strand
TTGGTCTAGAAGTGGAGGAGAAAAATGCAGCCCCTAACTTATGGCTATTCTTCTAGGAAATGTGGTTAGTTTTTGTGTTAGCAAGCATCTAACTCCAGATAGGAATTATACTCCTTCAGATAAAGTAAACCCTTTCAACATACCATTTGAGAAGCTACAACTAATGATCTGTAACCTTAAATATTCTTGTAAACAATCCCCCCTGCCAGTAGAGTTCAATCTTAAAGTTAAAATCACTTTATTTTCTAGTGCCTTCATCTTATTCTCTACCAACCTACTTTTCCCTCTTGTCTATGTTATTTCTTCACATATCTAGCATTCATTTATTTTATTTATCTCTTTAGCTCTTTATCTATTTATTTATTTATTTATTTATTTA
>NW_006478968.1:0-379 GCF_000325575.1 Pteropus alecto | reverse complement strand
CTGGGACAAGCTAGTTAACTCTTTAGGGAAAATTAATTTAGATTTACACCTCACAGTGTTTACTGAATCAATTTCAGGGAGCTAAAGCATTATATCTACAAATAGAACTGTAAAGCGACAAGAAGAAAATATAGCACAGTGGTTATTTGATCTCAGGACAAGGGTGTCTTTCTAACTAAAAAGAATGGAAGCAACAATCAATAAAAAGAAAATTGGTTTAATCATATTAAATTAAAAAGTTATCCTTTTAAAGAAAAAGATTACACACAAAACGAAAAGGCAAGCAAAAAAGTGGGAGGCTATTTTCAACATACATTATAGAAAGAATTAATATTCTTAAAAGAGTAATCAATTTTAATTAGTAAGTCAAGGACATCCC
>NW_006478967.1:0-379 GCF_000325575.1 Pteropus alecto | reverse complement strand
CAGGCTGACCCACAAGGGCGAAGGCAAGGACGCGAACATCCAAGCCCCAAACTCCAAAGCCACCCAGCACATACCTGTACCTGAGGGCGCAGAACTGAGTTCTGACTCTAGGAGACAAACAGGCACACTCCCGCAGATACACAGAAACAAGGAGCACCCGCCCTAGGCCCAGACGCACACACAGATACTGGGCTACACGTGACCCTCCCCCAAAGGGACCATCCTTCTCCAGACCCCGTGTCTCTCTTGCCTCATTCGGCGTCCTTTCCCATCCTCTGGTTGCTCAGGCGGATGCAGGCAGAGGAGGAGGTGATCTGGAAGGAAGGAGTCACCAAGCATTTCTGCCCCGCCTTCGGGGCGGCTCACCTGGGTCCCAGCC
>NW_006478966.1:0-379 GCF_000325575.1 Pteropus alecto | reverse complement strand
CATGAAGTGTCAAAGAACTTTTATTCACCTGTAGATGTCTAATTAATTGTTAAATGAAGGAACGAGAAAGAAGGAATGACTTACCACTGCCAGGATACTGACATCACTTCCATATTTGATATCTTAAAAATCTTTCTGGCCTGGGAAAATTGGCCCTCCCTCATCCAGGAGCATGCCTTTGATATGCAAACTAAATAATCCAGAGTTAAACCATCTCTCTCTAGACTGTACACGAAAGGAGACTCAATATTTACTGTCACTTAATTACCTAGGGCCAGGTGCTTGACAACTAGTTACTACCCTAATAGCCCAAAGCTGGCCAAAACCTCACAACATATAAGTACAATTTCAGATCGATCATGGATCTTACTATAAAGGT
>NW_006478965.1:0-379 GCF_000325575.1 Pteropus alecto | reverse complement strand
CTCCAGCAGCTGAGTGAGATGGAGGCAGCGGCAGTGGCAGAAGCCTTTTAAAGGGGCCGCATCCCCGAGAGAATTTTCGCGGTGACGGACTTGCTCACTCTGAGTGCCAGTGCCTGTTCAGCTGCGCGCTGGGGGCACCAGGTACTTACAGAGAGATACTGTCGGAGTGAGAGTCAAGGCGAGACTTGCTTGGTACAGAAATTCCAGTGGTATCCATTGTTCCCTGTTGAGTCTTCCCTCTCCAGTGCGCAGACACAGCGGTGCCATAGCTGCGAGGTCATCAGACTGGATAATAAAGGTTGCTCCGCCCAGAGGATTGCCTGAAACCCCGCCTACACCAACCCGGGCCCCACCTAAGCCACATCCAGGTATATCCTCA
>NW_006478964.1:0-379 GCF_000325575.1 Pteropus alecto | reverse complement strand
TGGAATAAGGTTTTGTTGCTGGGCTACCAAAAGAAGAATTATATTTACAAAGTGTTTTAAGACTTATGATAAAGAAATACATTATGCCCAGAAATAGCAAACAGAGAAGCATAATGATACTCCTACCATATCTGATAGAATGCAGCGATTGTATCAATCAGCTTCTTAGAATGAGAAAGCTAAAAATACTGAGTTTTTTGTCTTTATGTTGCTCCTTTCATTAAAATCTTTAGTTTATTCATTCATTCAATAGTATGTTAGGTGCTGGAAATAAAGAAATCTATCACACCAGCTGAGTCCTTATTCTTGCAGTCTAGTAGGGAGAGAGACATGTAAACATGTGATTACAACATGGAGCGAGCAGTCTTATAAAATAAAA
>NW_006478963.1:0-379 GCF_000325575.1 Pteropus alecto | reverse complement strand
TAGGAGAACAGCATGGAGACCATTAGAAGGCTCTTGGAGTAATGCATTTGAGAGCTGAGGGTGGCTTGACCAAAGAGATAGCAGTAGAGATGGTAGCAGTGTTCAGATTATGGTTTAATTTTGAAGATAGGGTTGACTGAATTTCTGAATGCATTAGATGTAAGCAAATGTAAGTCAAAGATAACCCTGAGGTTATGACCAGAGATACTGAAATGGAGTCACTATCAGTTAAAAAACAAAAGGCAATGGGAGGAGCATGTTGAAGATGAGTTCAGGAGGTGAAAAATCAGAAGTCCGGTACTGGTCACATCAAGTTAGAATACCGACCCTCTAGACTGCAGTACCTCCAAGGGGAAGGAGAATATCCATATAAGTCTCT
>NW_006478962.1:0-379 GCF_000325575.1 Pteropus alecto | reverse complement strand
GGCCGAGGGTGAACTGACCACACCCCCCGCGGTCCTCTGGAGAGAGGTCCCAAGCGGGACCCTGCAGAGAGAAAGGGACCCGAACGCCCCATCTGGCTTGGGTTCCGGGGAGCCGGGCCCAAAGGAGCTGCCCAAGGCATGGTCCTCTGGGGTCCTGGAAGCAGAGTAGTCAGCGGGGCCCGGAAAAGTCAGGGCCACCAGACTCCAGGCTGGCCTCCCTCCCCGAGAGGAGATGAGCCCTTTCCGGCTGGGCTTGGGTCATTTTTGTTCTTTTGATGCAGGACATCCATCCACGTCGTCGTGTGTCCCTGAGTGTGGGGGACCAAGCCCCGCACCCAGAGAATGGGAAGGTCCTTTGCGAGAGTGTGGAAAGAATTCA
>NW_006478961.1:0-379 GCF_000325575.1 Pteropus alecto | reverse complement strand
GAGATCATGTGACAGATGGGGATGATGCAGTGCTCTCTTTCAATGACGAGTGCATCACTTGAGAAAATTCACATGAGCACTGAGAAGTCGTTAGTCTACGTGGAGAAGAATTTGGCCGAGACAGTCTCCTACCTGTCCTCCAGTCGAATGTTATGTCCACATTACAAATCTAATTTGATGTCAACGGTATACGCAGGCACTCAATGAAGTTTAATTAACCTCTGGTTTTGACTGTTTGTCAGAAAATTTGCTTTATGGCAGTGGTGATGGTGATCGCACATTGGCACCATTGATAATTGGAGGCTGAGTGTGCTGTGCAGATGCAACTGGATAGCGGTTGAAACAATAGCTGCCATTTTGCTCTATTGTAGGAAAAATG
>NW_006478960.1:0-379 GCF_000325575.1 Pteropus alecto | reverse complement strand
CTATGGATGTAGTATGAATGATTGATTATCGGGGGCAAGAGAGGGGACAAGGACAGTAGGAAGCTGTTGTAGGCTTGAAAGGGGTGGTAAGTGACAGTGGCAATGGAAGTGAATGACTTGGATAAGTGTAGGCAGTTGAATGATAAAAAATATGATAATTCTTTGGATGGAGTGTGGTAGTGTGAGGCAGGGAGATTTCTGGCTTGAGCAACTAAGTGATTGTATGTATTACTGATAAGAGACAATACCGAGGGTTTCAGGTTTAGAAAGAAAACATTTAAAATTTCATCAATAACTTCCATTGAGACAGCTGGATTGCTGAAGGCAGAAGCCAACCTGGAGCAAATGGAATTTAAGACTGGAAACAGTGAATCCAGAT
>NW_006478959.1:0-379 GCF_000325575.1 Pteropus alecto | reverse complement strand
AAAGAAAAGAAAAGAAGTATTTTCCAGGCAGAGCAAACAGACCGCTTAAAGAATGACAAGGAAGAGCTACTGTGCTGTGAGATGAGGCAAGAGCAAAGCACACAGGTTTATAGAGCCTGCCTGTTTATGATTCTAGTCTCAATCCTATGAGTGGGTCTTTGTGTGTGAAATGCGTTTTTTGTGCCCAGGTGTTTCAAGGACCACATTGAGCCTAATGTGTTCTCTGATTTTCATGGGATAATGCTAACCATGTAGCTCTTTACTTACTGTATGAGTCAGATTGGGCTGCCATGACAGAATACCACAGACTACGTAAACTGAGTGGCTTAAACAACAGAAGCTTACTTTCTCACAGCTCTGGAGGCTACAAGTCCAAGAT
>NW_006478958.1:0-379 GCF_000325575.1 Pteropus alecto | reverse complement strand
CAGCAAATCTTCAACCTGTTAGGCATAGAAGACTATGAGCGCTGCTTGGGGTAAGATCCTCCTGGATAATTACCCTCTAGCTTTGAACACACGAATCATGAAAATGGAAACCCTTCAGATTTGTCTTATTTGGATATTGCAGTCCAAATATTCTTCCAGGGTATCATTCCTTATCTGAAGGACTAGGAAGTTGTCAGAATGAAAACTGAAGTGTACTCCTCCATTATTAACAATCTCCACAGGGAAAAAAAAAAATCAGGAAATAAGAATCTTACACCGGATCATTTCTAATCAATTACACTATTGTTTGCCAAACGGGGAAAAAAGCAATCGAAAGTTCTTTCTGGGTACTTACGGAAAAGGAGCAAAGAAAATTGAA
>NW_006478957.1:0-379 GCF_000325575.1 Pteropus alecto | reverse complement strand
TACGTAATAAATGGCACCGAGATGTTCCTTCAAGGGGGCACTGCTGAGCTCCAAACAGACTTTCCCAAGCCGGAGCCTACGCTGTCTGGGGCGGGCCCCAGAGGAGCCGCGCGCATGGAAATCCCCCTAAGAGGCGGGAAGAGGTGTCGTCCGAGGCGGCTCGGTCTACGTGCAAACCTCACCCTGACCCGCAAACTCTCTCTAAGCCCTTCAATGGCAAGAGCCACTATTCAATGGCTCTGACAGTTACTTAGCATACAAACAGGTAGAGCAGAGAGCTGAGGCATACCGTGTACCAAGGATCCAAACACAGACAAGTAATCGCACGATGGCATCGCCTCCTCCGATGGCAACGACAGAGCTGAGGTCACGACTCTCT
>NW_006478956.1:0-379 GCF_000325575.1 Pteropus alecto | reverse complement strand
CAAGATCAAGAATAAGAAAAAGATGCCCATTTCACTACTGCTATTCAATATTGTATTGGAAGTTCTGGAAAGGTCACTATGGCTGTAAGAACAGATTAGAGGTTGGGGTGAGAGACACCTTAAGAACTGTACGTGTGAAAAGGCTTCAGAGTTTACTTGTAGAGGGTGTGATCTAGACCATGTCCTAGGACATAACTCACTTTTGAAACTACAATGGCGGAAGGGGAGGGCGGAGTCTTGCAGAGCACATGATGCTGACCTCAAGGGATCTGGTTCCTGTAAACTTCCCCGAGAATTCATTTCCATTAAGGCTCTTAACCTGCTTCATTTGGTCCTAATAACAGTGCCCCTGAAGAGTTTATAATGACACATCTGATGC
>NW_006478955.1:0-379 GCF_000325575.1 Pteropus alecto | reverse complement strand
CTTTTTCCATCCACACCATCATCAAGTAAAAAAGAAAACTGATAAGATGTTGATAAGTGTTGAAACTATCTGAAGGGTACATGTGGGTTCATTTTACTATTCTCTCAACCCTTTTGTATGTGTTTGAAATTTTCCATAATAAAAAGTTTCTAAAGATAAAAAATAGATGTTTTCTGAACCCTCGAATCCATTTGCATTTATTTTCCAACTGTAAACTTTGTGAAAATTTAATGAATAGAAAGCTCATTTAACGTGAAATAGAAAGGCCAGAGCGGGGAGCTCTCATGCCTTACATCATTGCAAAGCACAGCAGGGGAAATGTTGCGAGCTGGTCCCAACTCCCCTTCTCCCCTCTATAAAGAGCTTCCTCTTTTTTTTT
>NW_006478954.1:0-379 GCF_000325575.1 Pteropus alecto | reverse complement strand
AACGACCGAGGTCTCAGGAGAGGGATGGACGCAGCTGAGGCTGTCAGGCTGCCGACAGGACCTGCCGTGCCTTCTGGGGCTCCGACCCAGATGCCGGCGGGCATGGGCTTACTCACCACGGACGCCGGCCTCGGCCATCTACGATGGACGCTTAGGGACTGTGGTTCTCCACCTCCCTCGCCCGGCTGCTGGAAAGCAAGTCGCAGAGACCCGGAGATGAGCCTTGTTATGCTCACTTCCTGGTAGAGGCATCGTGCTGTCTGAGCCCGAGGGATCAGGGTGTTTTGGGGGGTCCCAGGGTCAGACGTCGCCTTCAGCTTACGAGCCTTATCCTCTGATGCTGGTGTGCAGGACCAGGACACCTGTCCGTGCCTTGAGC
>NW_006478953.1:0-379 GCF_000325575.1 Pteropus alecto | reverse complement strand
GGGCAGGTTAGGGTAGTACCTTCTGCACAAGCATCGGTGGCCAGACCAAACCAGCTATAGATTTATGGCCTTCCAGTCCTTCGTCTCTTGGGATGCAAGAGGGATTCTTTTAACTACAAACAGGGCGAAATTTGGGTGGTCTCTAGGCTGTCTCTGGGCTTGGCCTTCGTTCCTTTGTTCCTCTGTCACTCATGTCTGACTACTTACCTAACATTTCTCTATTAAAAATTCAAAGATATACTTTGGATAGATTTTCCAGAGAAGAGATATTCTCTTTAATGTGTTCGATTCTAATAACTCAAATTTGTAGGATCACATTATTAACATGAAACAGTGTATATTTTCAGTGTTTAATACTTCGACCTACCTAACAAGGATC
>NW_006478952.1:0-379 GCF_000325575.1 Pteropus alecto | reverse complement strand
TTTTTTAATGCCTGGCTAAAGGCTTATCAATTTTGTTAATCTTCAAAGAACCAGCTTTTGGTTTCCATGATTTTTCTGGGTTTTATTTTTTTAATTGTATTGTTTATTTAGATTGTGTTTCTACTCTGTTCTTTATTATTTCTTTTCTTCTACTCACTTTGAGCTTTGTTCTTCTTTTTCTAGTTCCTATAGGTTTGAGGTTAGATCGTGTGAGTTTTTCTTGTTTCTTGAGGTATGCCTCTATTACTAGAAATTTCCCTCTTAGAACTGCTTTGGTTTGTTCCATAAATTTGTGGTCATTGTATCTTTATTTTTGTCTCCAGGTATCTTTTAATTTCTTCCCCAATCTCATTGTTAATTCATTCATTGTTTAGTAGCA
>NW_006478951.1:0-379 GCF_000325575.1 Pteropus alecto | reverse complement strand
AAAAAGTGTCCAACACTACATGACCCTGATTTTTGTTAAAGTTCATAAATATATCCCTCCCAGAATCATGATCTCAGAGTCAGAGAGTGAATGGAACCCAGGAACCTTTGTAGTGAATGTTTTATCCTGCCTGTACTGTTTCGAGACCAAAATGTCCACACAAGCTCATCCAATTTATCTTCTTTTTTTTTTTTTTTTTGGTTTTTTTCTCAGATGTACTCAGTTAATACTGGCATCTATTTTGCAGTCTGCGCCTGTATTTTAAAAAGATATCAGAAAGATAATTCGAACAATTAAGACCCAGAGACAAGAAGATAGTCACCTAAGGTCTCTCAAGAATGTGAAAGAAGAACCTATAACAAATGTATTTATTACCTCT
>NW_006478950.1:0-379 GCF_000325575.1 Pteropus alecto | reverse complement strand
TGTTAGGTTAGGGTAAGGTTTAGGGTGAGTCTTATGGTTTAGAGTTATGATTAGGATGAGTCTTTAGTGTTAGGTATAGGGTTAGGCTAGGGTTAGGGTTAGGGTTAGAGTTATTGTTACTTTTAGGTTTAGTGTAGGTTTAGGATTAGAGTAAGAGTTTAATTTAGGTTTAGTGTTAAGGTAAGTGTTAGGATTAAGGTTACGGTAAGGGTCAGGATTAGGCTTTGGATTTCATGTTAGGGCTTGGGTCAGGTTTAGAGTTAGGGTTAGGGTTAGGGTTTCGTGTTAGGGTTAGGTTTACGGTTTTTGTTAGTGTTAGGGTAAGGTTTACGGTTTTTGTTAGTGTTAGGGTAAGGGGTAATGTTACGGTTATTGTTAG
>NW_006478949.1:0-378 GCF_000325575.1 Pteropus alecto | reverse complement strand
ACGTGGAGAATGAACACATCCACGTACCCTTTGAGGCTGGGCAGGATTCACCAGCTGGTGGTTTGATCTGTCACACGGTGACTTAGAAGGGCCTGTGCTAGGTTTGATGCTCGGCTTATGCCGACTTGAAATTGTTAATGATTTATTAACATGGAGCCCCGCATTTTCACTTGACACTTTGCACTGGGACCTGCAACTCCTGTGGCTGGTTCTGGCCTTGGGAATGAGCATGGGTTGCCGGACACGCTTTGAAAAAGAAGTGTGATGCCATCAGGAGCTGTGATATGTTCTGGAGCCACCAGAGGGCGGCACCACGCCGAGGGAACCTAGAGGGGCTTGAACACAGGCAGGCAGGCTGGGCTCCAGCTCGGGGGCTGT
>NW_006478948.1:0-379 GCF_000325575.1 Pteropus alecto | reverse complement strand
AGTTATAACGCTATATTTTAAACTGATAGTGTCAGTTTACAGAAACTCTACTACTTACCATTCATGATAGTTTGATTATGTGTATCTGTTGATATTTTTATATCTTTCCTTGTACCCATTTGTGTTACTGATAACACAGCATATCTTTTATGTTGTTTCTTATGACATAGATTCAAAATTCTATTACTTTAAAAAAATTTTTGTAGAAGAAATAAAATGATTAGTATTTTTTCATGACACTATCACAGAATTCAATATTTGTGTATATATTTACCTTTACTTTTATATTTTCACATAGTTTTGTATTGTTTAGAATTCTTTTATTTCATCTAGAAGGACTGTCGTTAATATTTTTCATATGGCAGATCTAATAGTGAGA
>NW_006478947.1:0-379 GCF_000325575.1 Pteropus alecto | reverse complement strand
GGGGCCAGGAGCTGCATGGCACAGGTGGGAAAAGGGGGCAGCAGGTGGTTCGGAAGCGGTGAGGTAGTTTTGTGGTGTCAACTGAGTCACAGGGGCTTGTTTTAGTCTGTGTGGAAAATTCTGTGTGATTCACACTCCCAGGCCTATCACCAAGTTTCGTTATTTGACCGGGTGCCCATCTTGTGACTAACAGCAGGATGGTCTGGGGGTTCATTATTCCTTTCCCCATCTTCTGCCCAAACACCCCAAATCCTACACAAACTGCATCTCTAGTGGCAGAAAGTAGCCGAGCTCCCTGACCACGTGAGCCTCTGAGTCACATGTGACCAGCCAGGTTCTGCCTCTGCGCCAGGGCAGATGGCCTCCTCATCCTTCTGGC
>NW_006478946.1:0-378 GCF_000325575.1 Pteropus alecto | reverse complement strand
AGGGCTAAAGTGACTCTTTGACCGAGGATCCAATCAGTGCGTACTGCTGAGGCCAACCCAGAAGCAAACAGCAGGACCGGTATACTAAAGAGTGTTAGAGCTAAAAGATGATAACAATACATCGGGACAGTCTGGACAGTGGATCTTCAAGCTTCTGCCATGTGTAGACTGGCCAGTGTCTGGGGGTGGCTAGAGCAAGGCTGAAGGTCTTAGGTGCATCTCTGCTGCCTTGAAACGTGACTTGGAGCGGCTGATCTGGAAGATGCTCTGCGGTTCACGTCTCCCGTTCTTCCCGAGTGTGGTGGATCCACGGGGTGATATGTGCAACCTTAACAGCAGTGGGAGTTGCCAGTATAACAGTGTGAGGGCCAGTCCAGA
>NW_006478945.1:0-379 GCF_000325575.1 Pteropus alecto | reverse complement strand
AAATGAAGAGAGTATATTTTGACTAAAGCATCATATAAGAAATTGGATTATGTGCTATTATGTTACTGTTATGTATCCAAACATCAGCATATCTAATATGTGGTCCCACAAAGTCATAACTAGATACCCTTACTCTTGTAAAATTAACCAAAATTGCAGACACAATAACTATAAGGAAGTAAAAGTTATTCTAGAACTAGATGAGCAATTCGAAATCAATGAAGTGAAAGCAATACCTGCACAATATTAAATATTAATTGAACCTAGATCCAGATTGATTTAAAAAATGCAAGCATTAAAGATTCATGAAGGTATAGATGCTTAGTCCAGATAAGTCTGGCAATAAACATGTAAAGGGGTCCAAATTAATAACGTGCCA
>NW_006478944.1:0-379 GCF_000325575.1 Pteropus alecto | reverse complement strand
CAAGCGAAGGGCGACTGGTGCCACCCTTTCTGCCACGCAGGCCACGCACCTGGCAAAGAGGCCAAGGACACGCTGAGCCTGTGGCCCGAACTGGGCGACATCCTCCAGTGTGAAGACAGCACGAACTCGCCTGTGACCGCATCTGGAGCTTCCGCCACAGGCAGTGGATGTGGCCGCCCACACACCCATGGCGCCCTGTGTCTCAGGGAAGCTAATGACCAACTCGGACAGAAGACACAGTCTTGGCTTTTTGTGGCTCAAGGCTCAAATCAGCTGACCTAATGAGACAGGCAGAAATATGAGCCACCAGCAGTTAGGACTGCATTAGGCTGCAGGCGGTCGACGGAAAATCACAGTGGAGTAACAGCAAAGAGAAAAA
>NW_006478943.1:0-379 GCF_000325575.1 Pteropus alecto | reverse complement strand
TTCCAGCTCTGGGGGCTGGTGGAATTGAGGTTTTCTCAGAATGCGCCGGTAGCTGGGATGGCGTGGAAGGGATTAGGGACCGTGTCATTTTCTATAGTACAGCTTGTGACAGTTGGGTTTTAGTTGAGAGAGTGGCACGAGGAGGAGTTAGCTGCAGTATTATTGGCCTAATACCAGGAAGGAGACTTAGGCTACCAGTTTAGGTCTGTGTGATTTAAAAACAGCATTCTTTTACGTGGCGTTTCTCCAACCCACTGAGCATATCCTGGACCTATTTGGCCAAGACATTTTTCCCCTACTACTTCTGAGGAGAGAACCCAGCTCTGGGGTCAACCCTCTTAGCAGCAAGCCACCGTGTGGTTCCACTGGAGGAGGTAAA
>NW_006478942.1:0-379 GCF_000325575.1 Pteropus alecto | reverse complement strand
ATGGCCCTTTCTTTGTGCATGTGCAGAGAGAGAGAGGTCTCTGGGGTCTCTTCCCTTCTTGTAAGGATACCAGTCCTATCGGATTAGGGCCCCACCCCTATGACCTCATTCAACCTAAATAACTTCCTTGAAGGTCTGTCTCCACGTACAGCCTTATTAGGGGGTTAGGGCTTCAACATTCACATTTTGGGGAACACAGTTCAATCCATAACAATTCCTTTTTATTGCTGAATAATATCCCATTGTGCGGAGACATCACAATTTATTTATAAAGTCATCAGTTGCTGGACATTTGGGTCGTTGAGCCACTTTTTGGCTGTTATTAATTTTGCCACTATAAACATTTGCGTGCAAGTTTTTGTGTAGATATATATGTTTT
>NW_006478941.1:0-379 GCF_000325575.1 Pteropus alecto | reverse complement strand
GAGTTTCTGTGTTTTTCTGCTGCGGTTGCGCGGAGCATGCAGGAAGCGATGACATGTTAGGGGAGTAGAATAAGCAGAGGAAAAAGATCCGCTTTTCTTCAGCAACGCCAAGCATGAAACGGTAGAAACACCTGAAAACGCGGCAGTGAAGTCCGTTGCATTCTGAGCCCGGAGCCAGAGCCGCAGGTGCCCGCGCGGAGACGCAGCTGCGCTGCGAAGGGTGCCGCGCTGTCTAAGAGGAGCGCGCGGTATCCGCCAGAGTCCAGCGGGGCAGCGCCGCCGTCACCCGTCCGTTGCCCAGAGTCGTCCCAGCTACCTGTCATCCCCTCTTCGATCAATCAACAAACAGTCACTGGCCAGCCTCACCTGCACGGGCCGT
>NW_006478940.1:0-379 GCF_000325575.1 Pteropus alecto | reverse complement strand
CTTTATTATCTCATTCAATGATCTACTTAGGATAAATTCCTTGAAGAGAAATGGCAGAATTAAGGAATTTGATTGTTCTTATTTTGAATGTTCTTCATATATACTGCTAGATTGCCCTTTAGGAAATGATTAGTAATTTAAACTACCAGCTCCTTATAAGTGCCTCTTTTAATAGTCCCCCAATAACATAGGCTCTCTTATTAAAACTTTTTTGACTGGATGATAGTGAAAGATGTTATCACACTCTTCTTTTACATTTTATTTCTTTGGATATTAAAAAATGGACATAGTTTCTTGTATATTTTTTCCACATTTGCATTTGTTGTGTATGTTCACTCCTCACACCCTTCGTTCATTTTTTTTTTTTTTTTTTGACTAG
>NW_006478939.1:0-379 GCF_000325575.1 Pteropus alecto | reverse complement strand
CTCACAGGCATCGAAAGCAGAGGGTACGACAAACAAGGTTATTTATATACACACAAATACATGGGGGAGAAGAGGAGGCGTTTGCTTCAGCGTAACAGTCAGTGGCTGCTGAGGTTTAAAAGTGGAAGTTTAATGAGGAACACGATACGTACATAGCCTCGAAGCATCTCTCTGCCAAACGGCAAGTAACTTTGGCAAGAAAATGGGCAGGTGCCGATTAACCAAGTTATGAAAGCCAAAATCACCAATAAGAAAAACGAAGGACATATCATTTGAGTGGTTTTCCACCCCAGAATGCACAACCCAAACATAAGCATGAGGTGCCACTGGACAAACCTCTCCCCTCGTATCCATCATGGTTTCTTTCTCACTAGGACCT
>NW_006478938.1:0-379 GCF_000325575.1 Pteropus alecto | reverse complement strand
AGGAAAATGTAGAATGTGAAAGTATTTGGTTTATTGTCCTGCCTGGCTTCCCTACTATACTAATCCTCCTACCCCTTACCGAAGGGGAAAAATGAAGGCAAATCATTCACTTTCGATACTAAAGAGGCCAGAGTGTCTACTTTGGAATGCAGTTTTAGGTCTTAAATCGACGATATTTGCATAGATGAAACCATGGGGTGGAGAAGGGAGGAGGGAAGGGAAAGGCAGTGAGGAGAAAGAACCCACTTTGAAAGCATTGAAAATGAACTCTGAGTATGTTTAATATAGCACCCTGGGGATTGGAGCTATTGCACCAAGAGGTCAATGAGAATGTGCAGCGGAAATAGATTTGCACTGCACGTGATGCTGATTAGAGAAT
>NW_006478937.1:0-378 GCF_000325575.1 Pteropus alecto | reverse complement strand
ATAGATAGTTTCTGTTTGGGAAATATTAGCACAGAAATTTAGAGTTTTTAACCTTGTGTTCGGTTTTAGCTCTATTGAGATTGAGGGATATTCTAAGGGTAAAATGACCTTTAAGACATAACCGAAAATTACATATCATCATGTGCATAGAGGGGCTATTTAGTAATTTTACAAATGGTTTCTAAATTAGAAAGAACGTTGAAAATTTATCTTGAATTTGTCTTACGATGTGCCATTCACTGATAGTAAGTTATGTCTGTGAGTAAATTTTGCCAGATGATTAAAACCAATTACTCATTCAGATATAGTCTCTGGGAGAATAAGCCTGTAATCTCTGGTAGACTATTGGTAGAATTTGGAAGGTAATGGAATCTATTA
>NW_006478936.1:0-378 GCF_000325575.1 Pteropus alecto | reverse complement strand
ATACGACATAAACAAAAGATAAAAATTATATGGTCATATTAATGGATGCAGAAAAAGCATTCGACAAGATACAACATTCTTTTATGATTCAAACACTTAAAAAATAGGTAATGAAAGAAAGTGCCTCAACATAATAAAGTCGGTATGTGACAAACCCACAGCTGATATCATATTTATGGTGAAAAACTAAAAATCTCCTTCAAAGGTTAGGAAAAGGACAAGGCTATATTCTATCACCGCTCTTATTCAACATAGTGTTAGAAGTCCTAGCTAGAGCAATCAGGCAATAAAAAGAAATAAAAGACATCCAAATTGGGAATGAAGTCAAATTGACACTTTTCGTAGATGACATGATTCTCTATATAGAAAACTCTAAAG
>NW_006478935.1:0-379 GCF_000325575.1 Pteropus alecto | reverse complement strand
GCTTCTGTAAATGTAGATAAAAGTGGCCTTCCTTAATGAACAGATACAAAAAATAAAAATTCATATAAAGCGAGCTACACATTTTTTCCCTTTACTCAGAGGAAGAATGCAATTAAAATGGATGAATATATTTTCAGTATGAGTGAGGCTTTACATCTCCCCAGCTACCTCCACCACCCCTGGTTATATTTTTGCCACAAATAGGTGAAGCTTGTCCTTGCCAGTCTCTTTAGTGACATCTCCCGGAGAGAGCAAACACAATCATCCTCAGTAATTGCTACTGAACTGTGACCAGGGCATGCGGCTCCACTGTACACTTCTGTAATTTTACTGTTTGTTTGCAAAGGGCTAAGAAAGCTTTGTGGATTTTTTTTTTTTT
>NW_006478934.1:0-379 GCF_000325575.1 Pteropus alecto | reverse complement strand
AGCATCCAGCCACGTTCACCTCCTGAGCTGTCAGGGATGCTTTGCTGCTTTTTATTGACGGTTTTGCTGGGAGTGGGGGGTCTGCAGGCTCTGAAAGCCTGGGGCCGCCCTGCCCTATCTGGGCACCCAGGGCTGGGCACACAGTACGTGCCGGGGGCATGGGAGGCATACTGTGTCCAGCCAGTACAGCCGCAGTCAGAGCTCAGGAGAAGGTGCTGAGATGGCCCTTGGAGGTGGGACGGGACTATCACCAGCAGAGAAGGGAGAGCATGGCACGGTCTTCGAGGCCAGCGGACCCGTCAGCAAAGGCGTGGCGGGGTCCTGCGGGTTGTGCTGTGAGGCTTGCGTGGGAGTCCCGGGGAGAGGGAGCTGGCACGGG
>NW_006478933.1:0-378 GCF_000325575.1 Pteropus alecto | reverse complement strand
TAAATTTAACTCTAAAACTAACCTTAACCTTAACCTCAACTCTAACGTTACCCCTAACACTAACTTATAGCTAACCCTAACCCTAAAACTTACCCTAACCCTAAGCCTAACCCTAACATAAACCTAAGCCAAACCCTAACATAAACCTAACCCTAACCCTAAACGTAAAGAGAAACCTATATTTAAACTAAACCTATACCGAACCCTAACGGTAACCCTAAACCTAACCCTAAATTTTAATCTAACAATAACCCTAACCTTAACACCTTATCCTAAAATTAACCCTAAATCTAACGTTAAGGCTAAAACGAACCCTAACCCTAACGTGAACTCGAAGACTGAACCTAACCATAAAAATAAAGCTAATGCTAACCATAA
>NW_006478932.1:0-379 GCF_000325575.1 Pteropus alecto | reverse complement strand
GTGTGCATGCGTGCGTGTGCACAGGTGTATTACGAGGTCGGGGTGTCTGGGGTGGGGGTCCTGCTCGGAAAGGCAAAGCTTTGGGCCACACCTCCTTGCTGCTGTGTGACCACTGACCCTCCAGCTCCTTCGTCCGGTAGTGGATTCTGCACAGACCCCGGTGCCACGTGTCTTTCAGGCCACTGTGGGGCAGTGCTCCCCCAGCCCCACCACCCACGTTGGACATGCTGGCGACAGACAGTCAAGTCTCCACTCCCATTGTGTAGCCTAGAAACACAGAAGTTAGACGGCGTCTGGCACCCACCCAAGGGTGCCAGTCCACAACTCTAGCTTGCCCGAGGCATCGCGGTCGCATCTCGCTTTGCCACCGGGCAGCTCC
>NW_006478931.1:0-379 GCF_000325575.1 Pteropus alecto | reverse complement strand
TGTAGAATAGCAATTGATATTTGCTCATTATTATACTTGAAATTTTGCTAAAATATCTTAACTCTAATATTTTTACCTATAAGTTCTTTGCATTTTTTATATAAATAGAATTATTATCTGTGATTATTACTTGTATTTCTTTCTAGTCTTTCTGTCTTTTATTTTTTTTCTTATCATAATACTATAGCTTGGACCTCCAATAAAATAGGTTTAAAAGTGGTGAAAGTGGGCATCTTTTTACTTTTGCCTGATTAATTAATTAGATATTATTTCAGGACTTTTCAGCTTTATTGAGCAATAATTAAATAAAATTGTAAGATATTTAAAGTTTATAAAGTGGTGAATTGATATATGTATGCATTATGAAAGGATTTCCCCC
>NW_006478930.1:0-378 GCF_000325575.1 Pteropus alecto | reverse complement strand
GGTGTATTAAAACTCAGGTTATTTTAACTTTAAATGTTTTATTTATACCAAAACCAGAACTTATTTCCTGGGCTTTATTGAAAGCAAATTTATCAATATTGTCAGAAATACTTCTTTGCTTATCTCATTTTCAGTTGAGAGAATTGCCATTCGAAATAATTTAATTTTAGCATACTGAAATAGTTTCAGCAAACAGCATGTAAATTTCTGATTTACATAAATTCTTTTTTCTAACCGGTCCCTAATATATTTCCAAATTATAGGAGATATTCTTCCTGTTGCATAATTTGAAAATATGATTTTATAGCAGGCTAACATTCGATATCTTTTCTTTGGCTGGCAACAATGATAACCATCTTGCTGACACATTTTTAAGGG
>NW_006478929.1:0-379 GCF_000325575.1 Pteropus alecto | reverse complement strand
GGCTGCGGCATCGCTCAGCGCAGGGCCGCACAGTGACCGAGGCCGGACGGCGTCCCGGGGACGGTGCCACCGTGCTCTGTGTGCTTTCGTCGCGCCCCCCGACCCCCCCGAGCCTCCCCTTCGGTTTAACATTCGAGGGGTAGAGCGTGAGCATCCGTTAAACGTGATTAGAGACGGAGCCCGGACCCTGCCACCCATCCCGGACTTTCCTCTCCGAATCAATTTTAGAATTCTCGATCCATATTAAGGCAAATAGTGATCATGGGCGAGGGTGGGGGGGGAGTTAAATGAAAAACAAAATCGATGCGGGGGGCAGGTGGGAGCCATCCGGTATTTATTACACAAACACAAGCAACGATTACTGTAAATGTTAGAAATC
>NW_006478928.1:0-378 GCF_000325575.1 Pteropus alecto | reverse complement strand
TTTTTTTTTTTTTAAATGGCACTGTGTTAGAAAATAGTTCCAAAATTTCTCTCACTTTGCACGAATTCTCTTCATGCTCATTGATGGCCGGAGGTATCGTTATCAATTATATATCGGATTTCTCTTAATGAAATAACTTTTGGTGTAGAAATTTTATTTGTATAGCAATAGGTAAACATACATTCATGTAAGATATAGGCGTGGTTGAACACCTCTCATAGAACATGTATGGCCTGGCAAGTCTACAGACACTGAGATTCATGGTCCTATTAACAGAAGTAGACTACTGAGAAGGGAAAAGGTGACACTTCAGCTCCCCGAGGTAAGCACTGATTTCATCCTCACACCAGTCCTGTGGATCCAAGAGATTAACTTACT
>NW_006478927.1:0-378 GCF_000325575.1 Pteropus alecto | reverse complement strand
TATATTATTCCATTTCTGACTGTACCACAGATTATGTATCCGATCAGTCAGTGGTCATTTGGGTTGCTTCCAGTTTTTGATATAGCTCAGAGTGTTGCTGTGGAGATTCTGAAGGACTTTTGTGTACAGCAGTTTATGTGTTCACTTTCACAGGTGATTACAATTTTCTTCTCTAGTTTTATCAGTTACATGCCTGCAAGCCATGTGTAACAGTTCTGTCATGCTACATCCCTCTCAATACTTGGTATTGTCAGATGTTTGATATTTTTGCAAATCTAATGTGTATAAGAGTATGGCTTCGTTGTGTCTTTACCTTGCAATTCGATTATTACTATTGAAATCAAGCATATTTTCATGGATATTGGACATTTATTTTTT
>NW_006478926.1:0-378 GCF_000325575.1 Pteropus alecto | reverse complement strand
TGTGTGTGTGTGTGTGTGTGTGTTGGCCGAGGATGGCCCAAGAAGAATGGCAGGATTTAATGCAGGGGCTGTTGCATGTGAAGCCTTGCTTCAGGGCCGCCCAAACCAGGTCTGCAATAAAGCCTGACTTCGTTCCCTCTGTCTTCCTGTCTCCAGTGACCTCCCTTCCTCTCCCTTGTTTCTATCTCTGCCTTTTGTTCTCTGTCTCTTGTGTCTCACTGTTGCTATGTCCCTGTCTCTTTTCTAATTTTTGTCTCCTTCTACTCTTTGTTTCCTTCTTTCACTGTGTCTTGTCCAAAGTAGTAGTTTATTGGGGCTGAAATCATACCCCCTATCCAGTTTGTTCTCCCTTCCTTCCTTCCTTCCTTCCTTCCTTCC
>NW_006478925.1:0-378 GCF_000325575.1 Pteropus alecto | reverse complement strand
CCTCGTGTCTGCTGGCTGGACCATGTCTCTGCCTGAGTTACGATCTCATTGACAGTTCTCGCCTCATTGGTAGCACTGAAGAAGGGAGGATCCTGTCATTGGTCCCTGCCTCTTCTTCTAGATTACTGAACCTGTTGTTGGGGTCTAGGGAAGGGTGCAAAGGTGAAAAGAGCAATAATGCTCTTTGTCCAGATGACCTGGAATCATTTGTTCATGATACTGCATGAAAGTTACAGTTTATCACTTGGGGCTTTAATTCAGAGTGATCTACACAAATTATCTCCTCCAAGTGACCCTTTTGAAAATTGCATTGGAAACTGCCACTATCACCATGGAAATGTAAGTTTTCCCCATGGGAGCCACCTATGATAAATGGAC
>NW_006478924.1:0-378 GCF_000325575.1 Pteropus alecto | reverse complement strand
GTTAGGGTTATATTTAATCTTATTGAGAGATTTAGGTACAGGGTTAGTTTAAGTGTTAGCATTCAGTTTAGGTATAGGATTAGATTTAAATTTAGGTTAGGTTTGAGATTAAAGGTAGAGTTAGGTTTAGTGTTAGTTTTAGGGTTTGTGTTAGGGTTGAGATAAGGTATAGAATAAGGGTGAGAATCAGAATTTGGATATAGGATTAAGGTTAGGATTGGAGTTAGGGTGGAATTTTGGGGACAGGGTTATGTTTAGGGTAAGTATTGAAGGTTAGGGTTTGGCCTATAGCATTTGGTTTGGCTTTAGTTACAGGTCTAGGGTAGAGTTATTGTGAGAATTAGTGTTTGTGTTCAGTATAGACTTAGTGTTAGGTTT
>NW_006478923.1:0-378 GCF_000325575.1 Pteropus alecto | reverse complement strand
GTGCTATCTAGTGGTGAAATGCAGAATCACATATGCCTTCTGTTTTCACCATCTGCAGGTGTTTAAAATGCTCCTGTATTGCTGAATCAGCATTTAAATTTTTAACAAGTTTGACCCAGGTGCTAGTCTTGTTTCATCCGCTAATCTGCATGTGATTTGGGGCAACTTTCCCTATCTAGGTCTCAGTTCCCCCATTTGTAAATAAGGGTGCAGGATCTCATCTCTCTAACAGCCACCTAAACAACCCTATGAACTGTACAGGTAGACCTCGCTTTATTGCACTTCACTTTATTGCCTTGACAGGTGTTGCGTTTTTTACTAATGGAAGGCAAGACCCTCCACAAGCAAAAGGATCATGACACTTTATTTCAATTCTCG
>NW_006478922.1:0-378 GCF_000325575.1 Pteropus alecto | reverse complement strand
AACTGCTCTTAAAAAAAAAAAAAAAAAGCCTTAACAAACCCATCCGCACACTCTGTGCTCATTCCCACAAGTCTGTCCTCGCGCTTTTTCTCCAGACCCCCTCGTTTTCAGCATCCCGCATCCCATCCTTCCAGGACCCCGGCCCTCCAGCCGAGCCAGTCGTCACTGCCAGGTGTCCACATAAGTCTCACCTCTGACCTCTCTCTGCGCAGCAAGTGGACCGGGTGGGCCGCTCGGAGTTCTGCTCACTGGGGAAGAGTCCACCCCACACGGCCCTGTCGGCCACCAAGGGGGCTGGCGGGTCAGCAGCAAGCTGTTTGGGGCTCAGGCCCGGATGTGGAGCTGACCCATTCATGGGCCAAACCCGGACTTTCTTCC
>NW_006478921.1:0-378 GCF_000325575.1 Pteropus alecto | reverse complement strand
AGAAGAAACCCAGCCTGTATATGAAAGAGGTGAGGAGTGTCATAATTCTCTTCTGGGAGCTGTGATAGTAATTTGTTCATCTAGACCGTCATAGGAATTTTCCAGGTACCCAGCCATGCTAGCAGTTAGGATGTCTCTCAGGTGAAAGTACAAGTAAGTCAGTGGTGAATGAGGGTGAGGGTCAGCATGGGGTACAGAAATATCTGAACCACCAAACCCGGGTATTCACACCATGGGCCTCGTTCCTGAGAAAATTGAGAGAAGATGGAAAAGGGACAGGTGCGGTCATCTCACCCTTATAAGTTAGAGGAGAAATTGGATCAGAAATGGGCTGTCAGTGGCAAAATGGGAAGAGAATTGTACACCAGGAAAAAATAA
>NW_006478920.1:0-378 GCF_000325575.1 Pteropus alecto | reverse complement strand
AAAAATTTATTTCTATTCCTCTGGCTCTGTCAATCAGTACCCTACCCTCTTAAGAGTGACCTAGAACTGATGATTTGCTTCCAGAATACAGCAAACAGCCTGTTATTGTACTTCTTAAAGTAGAAAAGACAGGAATGTTTTCTTGCCCACCATCTATTTGTTTATTTCAATAACACAAATCACCCATATTGTGAATTGTCCTTACAGAGAAAACCATGATACAAAGAACTGAGAACACCATATGAAGAACAGGGAAGGAAGAACAGAGATTCTATTCTGTTCCAACATTCAATCCCTGTGATCATTCCTGATGCCTAGTTAGAGACCTTCACCAGACAACCCAGCTATTCCAACCTCAGATCCCTGACTCTCAGAAAC
>NW_006478919.1:0-378 GCF_000325575.1 Pteropus alecto | reverse complement strand
CCCCAGACCCCCCGTGCCCAGCCCAGGGGCTTGGGCGTCCTGTGAACCTGTGCTTTTTCAAACTCCAATCTCCTGCCGTTGGGCGAGGGACGGCTCCTCACCTGACTGGGCAGGAAGTCCCTTCTGGTTCTGTGCGCCACTGTCTGTCCCCATGAATCAGATCTTCCTTGGGCCCCGCTTCGTTTTGTCTGTGTTACCTTGCTAGCCACTGCTGGCATCTGTCCTTGGGATCCAGATTTCATTACGATGGTTGTTGTTAACAGCATCCTGAGCTAAGTCCCTCCAAAGGAAATGACGATGGCGGTGGTGATTATTTTCGGTGCTTTTATTACTGTATTTACCCATTACCCTGAAAGATCAAGCTTTTTCACAGCGATC
>NW_006478918.1:0-378 GCF_000325575.1 Pteropus alecto | reverse complement strand
TACCTATGCTCAGGTAAATCAGCACACATTGTCTAGAGGTCCTGATAAGTGGGTGTGCCATATGTTATACACTTACAATTTTCAGACAGACCATTAGGCAAAAATATGTCTGATATTTCTTTCTAATCACAGAGAATTTACCTATCTAAAAAAAATCAACTAAAAGCTATTAAACAAATTTGCAGAATCATCACCACTGGCTTCTGGCTTTGTTTCAGTGAGGAGATCATATAATATCTCTGTGTTCCCAGAAATAAAATGAAATGAAAACATTTTACTAAATTTAGAAAATATAGCAAAATAAAAATTATCTGCTCTATCTCAAGTGACTCCTACAAAGATCAAAGATATTCACTAAAAACATTTCAGTCTTTTTTT
>NW_006478917.1:0-378 GCF_000325575.1 Pteropus alecto | reverse complement strand
TAACAGAGTTTTATCACATATGTGGAGACCTTAAGTAGGCATTATTTAGCTCTCGTTGTTTTCAACGTACCACAGTGTACCGTGCTTTCCCGCAAATTTCTGGATTTATGTGGCTAAGATTTATCTACATCGTTATAAGAATTCTTTAGGTCTTGTTCACAAGAACCCTGTGGGCTAAGTGTTATCCTCATCTTAAAGGTACAGGCAGTGAGGCTTAGCTTGAAGAAAGCACTTGTCCACAGTCACACGGCTGGGGCTTCACAAAGAGGAGGCCGGGGTGGCACAGCGGTCCTTTACCTCCAGTGTCCTCATAAACTGAAGCTGCCTAACAGTTTGGAATAACCAAGATCCCGAAATCCATTAAGAATCTGATTAAAG
>NW_006478916.1:0-381 GCF_000325575.1 Pteropus alecto | reverse complement strand
ACTAGTTTATAGTTCAGTGTAACTTTTGCTGTGTCCTCTGGCAAGAGCGTGCAACCTGTAGGGGCATGGGCCTCTAACTCTGACATGTGAATAACAAGTAAGGCCACTCCTGCTACCAATTGTCTGTTACCCATCTCCAGAGTTCTTCCTATTAGGAACACGGCTCCACACTTAGGTCTGCAATTTGGCATTTAAACTTGAGAATCCCAGAGAATGACACCTCATCTTCACAGACTGTTGGCTCCATGTTTGTGCTTCAGTTGTGCCTTTAGGCCATTCTTGTGCTTTATCAAGCCAGCTGCATCTGGTTGGAGCATTATGGAACACACTAATGGATCCCACCATCATGGGCCCACCCCTATACATTCTTTGCTGTAAGGT
>NW_006478915.1:0-378 GCF_000325575.1 Pteropus alecto | reverse complement strand
CCTCTGCCCCCATGATGTAGAATTGCCTACCTCTAAAGATTGCTTATTCTCTGGCCAAAACTTCTTTGGCAGCTATTCTGCACTAGGGTGTAGATAAGGTCAAGGGAGAGCATATGGCATTATTGAATCTACAGCTACTGTCAAGTGGCATTATCACCTTTTCCACCAGGAAGTGTTCCCTAAGACTTTTCGAGGGAATAGCTTCATAACTTTGGATAGAAGATATTGAGAGGGAGGAAAAAACAACTAGCATTTATGAGTGTCTACCACATATTAGGTATCTATGAATGTTTATCTCATAAATTATCATCACAAACTTGGGAGTCAACATTATTACCCCATTTTATAGATAAAGAAACAGAGGCATAGAGGAATGTG
>NW_006478914.1:0-378 GCF_000325575.1 Pteropus alecto | reverse complement strand
CGAGAAATCACCAAGAACTGGGAAGGAACGTGTGCTGTGCTCTTGTCCCAGTGCCGGGGAACACGCTGTGCCAATTAGATATTTCATGCACATCGTCTCCAGGGAGTTTCTGGGAAATATGGGTGATAATCCCTGGAGCGGGGATGCCCAGATTTCGCTGGTCTGCCACTCTTTACGCTGAGTTGGGGGAGACTGAGTCCGTTCCCTAAAGAAAGGTGTTCAAACAGTTTCCCTTGTATATAATTTGGCAGCCTCTGGGCAAGGTCTAGATTGTTGCTGCTGCTGGAATGAACGAAAGTAGAAGTGGCTATGGAAGAAAAGCAGCTGAGAAGGGGATAAGTCTTTGGTCCGGGAACCATATTTTAGAAGCTTTCTGCT
>NW_006478913.1:0-378 GCF_000325575.1 Pteropus alecto | reverse complement strand
TTTTTTTTGAGCCAATACAAAAAAGCCAAAATTAAAAGCAGCTGCAAAAGAACAGCTCAACTAAAGTCAGAAAGCACTACCTAAAGTGGGTCGGTTTGGGATTCCAAGAGACAAGCCCCCCAAGTTCACCCATTAGAAGCAAGGAGCTAGTGGGGTACAGTGGCCTTCGCCAGTGCCCAGTGTGGCCGGGTCTGGGTGGTGGTCTGTGCGGGCAACTCTAGGATCCTGCCCACCACGCCAAGTTTCAGTGTAAGAACGTCCAAACCTGTAGAGAACTTTTATAAAAATTTGAATCAAATAGAGGATCCATCTGGAAGCAAGATCTGAACAGTTCGAGATGAAACACTTCCAAGAAATGATAGTTTGCAGCTTCTTTTT
>NW_006478912.1:0-378 GCF_000325575.1 Pteropus alecto | reverse complement strand
TTTTTTCTGCATGCAGAAATTTATATGTAATGTCTAGCACTATAGCAGTTCTTTATTATTTGTCATTTACCAAATTTCCAAAATGTCACATTGGAAAAAGAAAAACTTTTCATTCAATCGTTTCAAGTATTATCCCTCCAGACACGGTATATGTTTTGTTGTGAATACTTCCTGACGAATAATGTAATACGACATGAAACATAACATTAAAAAAGTTTCAAAATTAGTTTAACTTGAATGAAAAGTTTAGTTGGCATGTATAACAAAGCTCCAGAATGTGCTGAGTGTATTAGTTTACTAGGAGTAAGAAGGGCACTGAAAAGGAGATAGAATGACCAAAAATATTATATTCACCATTTTACATTAAAAAGCATTTAA
>NW_006478911.1:0-378 GCF_000325575.1 Pteropus alecto | reverse complement strand
GTCTAACCAATGTTCTGTATACTTGAAACTAATAAGAAAATTAAATTAAAAAAAAATAGTAAAATATATTGGCAAATTTATTTAACTACTGATTGTAATGTAAAAAAATAACCAATTTAGAGGCTAAAAAAGATGAAACTAAAATACTTGTGAATAATAATAGATTATTAGTGGAGGGGGAGGAAGGAGGTAAAGTTAAGATCCTTCCTTGATTTAGGAAAAATATAAGGAATAACTATATATGTATTAGGAAAAAATATGCAGTCAAGCAATAAATAATAAAGAGGAAAAGTAAAGAAAAAGTTAGAAATGCATAATAATAAAAAGTAAAAAAATAAACAGAAAGATAGAATTCTTGCTCACTCAGAAGAGTGACCA
>NW_006478910.1:0-378 GCF_000325575.1 Pteropus alecto | reverse complement strand
AGCATGAGGAAAGAAGCTAAACTCTCCCGTGAAGAACTCTTGTATGAATTCTTATTCATTACATGTTGCAATAAGATCTGAGAGATGTTACATTATCAACAGTAAATCCATCCATCTCTCTCAGCTTTTGAACACTGGGTACTTGAGAAGGTTGCAGGACGCGAGGGACCCCGATTGTGCGTCCACGCATAGTCGTGCCACAGTGCACGCCCGTCCACCCCGTAATGCTCTCTCCCGACAGGTTCTGGGAGGTCTGCAGTCTGGATGGAGAAGGGAGGGCTGGCGTGTGGGGGGACAGCTTGCAGGAGAGGTCAGTGGTCGCTGCAGGGGCTGCAGGGTGCTGCGCTCGACCTGGTGTCTGCCTAGGCTGCGGTCCTC
>NW_006478909.1:0-378 GCF_000325575.1 Pteropus alecto | reverse complement strand
TCCATTTCTTTGTGTCTTTTTCAATTTCTTTTAATGTCTTGTAGTTCTCAGTGTATAGGTCCTTCACATCCTCTGTTAATTTTATAACTAAGTATTTTATTTTTGGTGAAATTCCAAAAGGAATTGTTTTTTATTTTTTTATGAAATTTCAATGATAATATGTAGGAACACAATGGATTTTTGTGTATTGATTCTGTATCCTGCAGCTTCACTATATTCATTTATTGTTCTAATAGTTTTTTGGTGGAATGTTTAGAGTTTTCTATATAAAGAATAATGTAGTCTGCAAAAAGTGATCATTTGACTTGAGATTACAAATCAAACTACAAAGCTTCTTCACGGCAAAAGAATCCATCAACAAAACAAAGAGACAACCAA
>NW_006478908.1:0-378 GCF_000325575.1 Pteropus alecto | reverse complement strand
TACACCTGAAACTAATATTTTATTGAATGTCAACTGTAATTGAACAACAAAACAGAACAAAACAAAATGAAAACAAAGGTGCTGGGGAAAGTGGATATCCACATTCAAAAGAATTAATTTGAACCCTTACCTCATACAGTGCACAAAAATTAATTCAAAATGTATAAAAGACCTAAATTTAAGAACTAAAACTATAAAAATCTCAGAAGAAAACAGGTGAAAAGCTATGACTTTGGATTAAGCAATAATTTCTTAGTACGACACCAAAAGCACAGACAACAAGATAGTAAAGTTGGACTTTGTCAAAATCCAAAAATTTTATACTTCAAAGGAGAATATAAGGAGAGGGTAAAGACAATCTATGGAATGGGATAACAT
>NW_006478907.1:0-378 GCF_000325575.1 Pteropus alecto | reverse complement strand
GAAATCCTCCCTCTGCTGCCCCGCTTCCAGCCCCTCAACCAGGGCCCCACCTCCCCGACTGTCCTGAGGACTAAGTGAGGAAGCACCTCCATCTCCATCCTTCCCGGGCCCTCCCTGGACGATGTCAGGAGCACGTGGGTGTGGGCCCCGATGTAGAGAATGGGGTCCCTCCTTCCTCATGAAGGTCCTTTCTTTAAATCTGTCGGGCCTGGGCCTTCTCTCCCTGTCGAGCCAGTCAGCTGGCCTCAGACCAAGGCCCTCATTTCCCCCCAAACCACAAGTGGAAATGTTTGGGGGCCTGTGGCTAGCGGCCAAGCCCGGAACCTCCCTAGACTGACAGTAGTGGGTGCTCTCCTCAGTCCTATCTCCACACCATCC
>NW_006478906.1:0-378 GCF_000325575.1 Pteropus alecto | reverse complement strand
CATGTTTGTCCTTCATGAGGGCAAAACAGCTACATTTAAAAGAAAGGTCTCATCCCTGATAATTCAAAAAGTTCTTGTGTTGAATCTTATTAGCTTTGATTGACCTGAACTGGATCACATGTTCTTCCCTGAATCAACTGTGGCATGAGAAGTGGCACTCACTGATGGCTCAGCATTAGAGTCATATCATGTCCATGGAGCCAAGAGTGGAGTCAGGTTCACCCGCAACTCACGTATGGCAAGTGGCAAAGGAGCAGTTAGTTTCTCCACAACACAGTCAGAGAATTTTTATCATAAGAAGAGGGAGCAAGTGTTTGGTGGAAAACAACAAAGATACTCTCCACATCTACAATTCTTTTGAGATCCAGCCATGTTTTT
>NW_006478905.1:0-378 GCF_000325575.1 Pteropus alecto | reverse complement strand
CAGCACCCAGAAGAATGCCTCTGCCTCAGCTCCAGAACTCGGCAGCGGTCCTGCTGCCATGCCCACCCAGCCACCCGGTGGACACGCTCTTCTCTAAGCCCCAGTGCAGGCCTGCTGACCCCCACCTGACAGCACACCCAGGCTCCACCTCTGTGTAGACATGGTCTCTCGGGCGCAGAAACCTAGTGTCAGGCACACGTATTTGTGTCCCTCAAGCAGACCTGTGACTCAGTTTCAACCTAGCAGCCATGCTTTGTAGCCAAGCCTGCCCACCTGACGATTCAGAGTGACGAGCACGAGCCCTCTCAGATTCTCAGTGGAACTGTACTTGTCCACACACCTGGTGACAGGCCCCAGAGATACAGACTCAGATGCAGA
>NW_006478904.1:0-378 GCF_000325575.1 Pteropus alecto | reverse complement strand
AGGTTTATTCATGCTGTAGCATGTATCAGTACTTTGTTCTTTTTATTGCCAAGTAAAATCCCATTGTATGGAATTTCATTTATCAGTTGATGGACATTTGGCTGTTTCTATCTGTAGGCTATTCTGCGTAGTGCTGCTACGAACATTTGCATACGAGTTTTTCTGTGAACATATGTTTTTTATTTCTCTTGGGCATATACCTAGGGATGGAATTGCTGGATCATATGATTATGTTTCAAGTTTGGAGAACTGCTAGACTGTTTTCCAAAGAGATTGCAGTTTACATTTCCATCAGTGTATGAGTGTTCCAGTTTCTCCACCAACACTTCTTACCAACACTTCTTACTGTCTGTCTTTTTTATCATAGCCATCCTAGTG
>NW_006478903.1:0-378 GCF_000325575.1 Pteropus alecto | reverse complement strand
TTTGCAAGTTGGAAAGAGTTCTAGAGATGGATAGTGGTGATAATTTTACAATAATATGAATGCACTTAATACCACTGAGCTGTACATTTAAAAATGATTAGATGGTAAATTTGATGTTATGTGCATTTTACCAAAATTAAAAATAATTTTAAAAACTTTTAAAAACAGGCATCCCTTTATGATTTCTACTCTACACATGTTCAAGTATAAGAGGAACATATACATGATCACTTATCAATCAACCATTACCAATCAAATTTTAAGACACTGAGAACACAGGGTTAAAGATGAAAGGAGGAAATAGGACAGAATAAAGACTTTGGATTGTGGAACGTTAATTGAGCATAGCAGGCCTGAGATTGTACAAAATGAGCCACA
>NW_006478902.1:0-378 GCF_000325575.1 Pteropus alecto | reverse complement strand
GGGCAGAGTGCAGCAACTTTTCCAAGTCTTTCCTTCCTCTATATAGCCCAGGAGACACCCCATCCACCAGCCTAATCCTGGAAGTGCCCACTGACAGCAATATTCCAACTTCTGAAAGATCGCTAGTTATACTATTTGTTTAAAATTCATACAAATCAGAGTAAATGCCTGAACAAAACCCAAGACACATGAATCACAGATCACTGGCTCTACAAATCACCTTCACAAATGATTCCTCTCCTTTAAAAATGAATTCATTGACAGATAGGATACTCACACAACCCTGGAGGCCATAGGAATTGATAAACCCCTAGAGAAACAGGATAATATTTAATAGGACCAATATTTAAATAATATTTAATACTTAAAATGTCCATA
>NW_006478901.1:0-378 GCF_000325575.1 Pteropus alecto | reverse complement strand
TAATGCTGCAATGAACATAGAGGTGCATATGTCTTCTCAAATTAATGTTCTGGATTGCTTCAAATAAGTATGCAGAAGTAGAACTGCTGGATTATAGGGTTGTTTTATCTTTATTTTTTTTTGAGGAGGCTTCATATGTTTTCCATGGCAGCTGCACCACTTTTCAATCCCATCAACAAAACAGGAGTGTTCCCTTTTCTCTATATTCTCCGCAATATTTGCTTATTTATTAATGATAGCCATTCTGACAGATGTGATTTTAATTTGCATTTCTCTTGTAATTAATGACGTTGAGCGTCTTTTCATATGCCTATTGGCCAACTGTATGTCCTCATTGGAGAAATATCAGTTCAGGTCCTCTGCCCATTTTTTTAAATT
>NW_006478900.1:0-378 GCF_000325575.1 Pteropus alecto | reverse complement strand
ACATACAATATTATATTAGTTTCAGGAGTACGACATAATGATTTGACATCTCTATATCTTATGAAATGATCACAAGTCTAGTGACCTTCCATCACTGTACAAAATAATTATGATGTTAATCGCTATATTCCCTATGTGATGCATTATATCCCAATGACTTATTTTATAACTGGAAATTTGTGTATTTTAATTCCTTTCACTTTTTTTGCTCATCTCCCATTCTCCTCTCCTCTGGCAACCTCAGTTAGTTCTACGAGTCTATTTCTGTTTCTTTGATTGTCTGTTTGTTTTGTCTTACAGATTCTACATATAAGGGCAATCATATAGTATTTGTCCTTCTATACTGACTTATTTCTCTTAGCAATACCCTCCAGGTCC
>NW_006478899.1:0-378 GCF_000325575.1 Pteropus alecto | reverse complement strand
AGGGAAGTCATGGTAGAGAAAATAGAGTAACCAGTTAAAACGTGGCCAATCTCGGGGAATTTGAGCATACAATAATTCCGTATACTATTATTTCAAGTTTTCTCTGAGTCTGAGATTATCAAAATTATAATTTACGAAAAATGCATCTAGTCTAAGTTTCTTAGCCTATATATCCAGAGAACAAAACAGCCACGAAGTAGCCATTGCAAATACTGATGCACCCTAAATAAAACAACCTTAAATATGCTTAAGAAAACACGTGATATAACATTAATGTTCTCTTGGTTTATAAAGTATGCTGACGTGAAAACCAATGATCTTTAGAATCATTGTAGGTGAGGTAGAGGGTGATGCGTGACCTAAACAGACGAAATTCAG
>NW_006478898.1:0-378 GCF_000325575.1 Pteropus alecto | reverse complement strand
GTGTGAGTGTGCCTGGTGCGCCAGGGCTGTGCTTGGGCTTGTTGCCCAGACATAGCTGTGTGCCAACCCAGGTCTTTGATATGTATATGACACCTGAGGTCCCATAGGCTACCGTGAGGTGGACCACCAACTATAATCAAGGAAATTAGCCACAGCCGCAGAGGCAGAAAGCAGTGTGGAAGGCCCTGGACAGACACAAAGCTGAAGCCACAGCCCTGACCAATCTGCTACCCAGGGAGTGTGTTCCGTCTGCTCCCTGAGCCTCCTTCATGGCCGAGCTCTCCTCCCTCTGGGGTTAGGGTAGGGGAGCTGCACCTCTCTTGCTGCCCCTCTGTCTGCGTATAGCCATGGACACCCCTTCTTTCCCCAGGAACTGGC
>NW_006478897.1:0-378 GCF_000325575.1 Pteropus alecto | reverse complement strand
TATATATATATACTGCCTCTCATTCACCTAGCTTGCTTTTCATTAATGTGAACTGATTTTTAACTTTTGACATTTTTGCCTCCTTTGGGTGTTTGTTTTCTGGTTTCTAGAATAGGGAAAAGACTTTAGTTACAGAAATAGAAATCCTCATCTATCTACTTTTTCAACTTTCTAATAAATATCTGTCTTCCTAGTGGGTATATTCTCCTCCTCCTCCCTTAACCTTCCCCCCTCCATTTCCCCTCATGTCCCACTTTGAACGTGTCCACCTTGCTGAATCTGTGAAGACACCCAGCCTTCAGCATGCTCACCCAGTTTCCTCAGTTATGCCTACATTTTTGATCATTGCCTCTCCTGTGCTTCTTAATCGCCTCTCTC
>NW_006478896.1:0-378 GCF_000325575.1 Pteropus alecto | reverse complement strand
GTGTGTGTGGTGTGTGTGTGGTGTGCACGAGTGTATGTGTATGTGGTTAGTGTGTGCATGGTCTGTGTGTATGTACATGCGAGTGGTACGTGCGTATGGTCCGTGTATGTGTATGTGTTGAGTGTGTGCATGGGTGGGGCGTGTGGTCTGCGTGTGTGGAGGTGTGAGGTGTGTATGTGCATGGTCTGTACATTTATGTGCATGTGTGAGGTGTGCCTGTGTGAAGGTGTGGGTTGTATGTAAGTGATCTGTGTGTATGTGCACGTATGGTGTGTGCATGGTGTGTGCGTGTATGTACATGTGTGGGGTGTGCATGCGAGCACGCTCTCTGTGTGTGTGCAGGCATGCTCAGGCATAGTCCGAGTCTGGCTAACATCC
>NW_006478895.1:0-378 GCF_000325575.1 Pteropus alecto | reverse complement strand
GCAAATAGCCAGTCGCCCCAGCCGTTTGCTGTAAGGTGGTCCTCCGTCACCGAGCTGCCGGGGCGGCACACGCGGTGTCTGTTCCTGGGGCCCCCATTCTGTTCCAGGGGTCTGACTGCCTTGCCGGCGTCACAGTCTTGCTGACTGTGGCTCTGGAGCAGGTCTGGACATCGGCGTTGAGAATTCAGCTTTGCTCTCTCTTTTTTTCTTTTGAGATTGTTCTGGTTATTCTGAGGCTTCGCATTTCTACGTATGTTTTAGAATTGACGTACTAATCTCTATTTTAAAAAAGCCGTAGGTGTCATCACAGGGATCGTGTTCGACGCATAGATCAGTTTCGGGAGCATCTCCACCTCAGCAGTGCGACTTTCCCACCAG
>NW_006478894.1:0-378 GCF_000325575.1 Pteropus alecto | reverse complement strand
CATTAGTTATTAGGAAAATGCAAATCAAAACTACGGTGAAATAGAACTTCTCATTCACTACGAAGGCTATGATCAAAAACCAGAAAATAACAAGTGCTGGTGAGGGTTGGGACATTGCCGTTTTGGGAATGTAAAATAGTAGAGTTGCTATGGAAAGCAGATTGGTGGGTCCTCAAAAACTTAAACATAGAATGATCAGTCCCAAGTATATATCCCAAATAATCGAAAACAGGTATTCAAATAAATGCATGTACATGCTTGTTCATAGCAGCGCTATTCACAATAACCAAAGTTGGAAACAACCCAAATGCTCATCGGTGGATAAACAGATTACGGTCTTTCCATATAATAGAATATTATTCAGCCATAAAAAGAATG
>NW_006478893.1:0-378 GCF_000325575.1 Pteropus alecto | reverse complement strand
CAGGGGGATCATTTTACAAACTATATAAATGTCTATCCAATGTACTACATACCAGAAACTAATAAATAAAATACTAAAAATATGTGCATTCTAGGACAGGCAGAGAGGTATATGGTAAAGAATATGGCTGCTGATATCATACAGACTTGAGTAAATCTCGAAGGCCCACCTGTGACTTAGAGTATGACTTCCATAGTTACTTACACTCTTTAGCCTTAGTTTCTTCATTCGAGAAATGAGGATATAGTCCTCTGTCTTTCGTTCTTTCCCCATATCTTAGCAGAGGACCAATTGCTCATAATTATTCATCCAATCAGTGGTCAAACCTGCTTCATCATGAGTGAAACATGCATATCGTTAACCAATAGTGACAACTGA
>NW_006478892.1:0-378 GCF_000325575.1 Pteropus alecto | reverse complement strand
AGGGACAAGTGCCTCCGTGTCTGTCACTGGTGGGCGGGCGACCTGGGCAGTCACACGGGGCCCCACGCTTGCTTTAACACTCCGCTGTCATCGTTTTGAAATTAACTTATGAAGGAGGAATCTCACATTGACATTTTATAATGACATCGCAGGCTCTACTCTCATTTACTTCTAAAACACAGCCCAAACGTTCGCTCTGCAAAGGGAAGGATGTGGCCAGCGATGCAGAATTCATTCCGTCGGCATCTCTCTTGCACGCGATCTCTCATCTTACAGGTGAAAGGATGCGTGGCGAGTGCTTCTCCGGTCTAGTTTTGCGTTCCTCTCTCTTCTGTCTCACACTTGAAAACCCGGCTATGAGAAAGCGAGCACAGAAGG
>NW_006478891.1:0-378 GCF_000325575.1 Pteropus alecto | reverse complement strand
TTTTAACAGCTGTTTTCTCAGGATTTATCATTGCTATTTGCAAAGGGGTAGTCTGATACAGGCTGGTCCACCACCATTGGGATCAGGACCACTTCCTCTTGCATGGTTGCCATTTTCACCTCCCTCGCGACTAGTGAGGATCAGCATCCTCTGCAAGTGTTGAAAGGCTGGTTTGGTATCTCTTTTGAAGCATCTGTTTTGAAGCATCTCTTGCCTGCTTCTCTATTGAATTGCTGGATTCTTTCTGATTTGCAGGACCTGTTTCTTTCAGTTCTATATGTTTGTGGAAAACATTGTGGAAGACTTTGAAATGGACCAGATTTTCTTGCGTCTTCAGTGGAATGCAAGGCATTGTCCCACGCACACTTTCGGGTTACC
>NW_006478890.1:0-378 GCF_000325575.1 Pteropus alecto | reverse complement strand
CGCACACAGACACACGCGCGCACACACAGACACACACACGCACGCGCGCACACACAGACACAACGCGCGCACACACACGCACACACACGCGCACGCACGTGCACACATGCACACACATACACATACACGCTCACACACAGACACATGCACACATGCGTGCACACACACGCACACACAGACACACACGCACGCACACTCACACACACATACACGTGCACACGCGCACACACACATGCACGCACACATGCACGCGCACACACAGAGACACAGACACACAGATGCACACGCACACACACAGACACACACGTACACACGCACACACAGACACACTCCTGTGATACAAACCTGCCAGCCTCAAAATAAAAACTGTAAAGCAGA
>NW_006478889.1:0-378 GCF_000325575.1 Pteropus alecto | reverse complement strand
CCCCCCCAACACCGCCCCCAGCTCCCCGGGCTGCCCCACGCCGTGCTCCACGAGCCGGCTCCAAAGCCTCTCCGGGTCTCTCGCCCCGTCCTCTCTGCCAAATGCGGGCGGCGGGGGCGGCCTACTCGCGAGTGACTCTCACCGTCCATGAGTGCCGCCGGCCTTGTCTTCGTCTCTTCTCCGCGGAGACGGTTTGTTTTGTTTGGGCAGAAATACTTTTAAACTCATTAGGAGAAAGATAGGGGAAGAAAAAGGAAATGAAGATGAAAGGAGTCGAATAAAAGTGAAGTTTCACTCCTGGCCAGCGTCGTGAACTGAGTAGCTACTCTGCCTCGGCTTTCTCCGGTCTGCTCTCCTCCCGCCTCACGCGCCTCCCTC
>NW_006478888.1:0-378 GCF_000325575.1 Pteropus alecto | reverse complement strand
CACCCACCTCACTCTCCTCTACTTGAGTCGGTGCAGTACAACTTAGTGATTAGGAGGTGAGGCTCCAGCTGTGTGAACGACTTCACACATCACAGTCGCTTTTAACCTTCACAACAACCCAGTGAAGAGTATCGTTAATATCTCTACTCTAGAGATGAGGAACCTAAGATTGAGAAATGGTCGAAAGTTAAAAATAAGATTAAAAAATATACATAGAGAGAGGTTCTGATACACCTCATGCCCCAGTACGTAAGGGTGGATTCTCTGAGAAGCATGGGCTCACCTCTGCAGTCTGTGGCTCACAGGGACAGGAGAACCTTCTATAAAGGGCCAGATGGTCTCCATCAGAACTAAACAACTCTGCTGCCGCAGTACAAA
>NW_006478887.1:0-377 GCF_000325575.1 Pteropus alecto | reverse complement strand
AGCAAAAAGTGTTTCATACCAACATATACATTGTCTCACTTGAAAGATGAGACTATGCACACAAGAAAGCTGAAGACTCAGTTAGACCACAATTAAATAGTAAGACAAAGAAAGAAGGAGGAGGAGTAGAAGTAGGAAGAGAGCTATCTCTATTAAGATGTTCTCCTGAAACAAGGAATGCTTTATTATTTGATATCCCACTCTTCTACTGAGGACAGAGACAGGAAACTAACGTTCTACATTTCCTCCCTTTCTTTCCAGCTACAAAGACTTTCATGTACCTTTTCAGTTCTCGACTTAAAAATGCATGTTTAAGGCAGTATGCATGGATGCAAACATGAGTGAGACTTGCCCTTGCCATGGCGAAGTTTATAATC
>NW_006478886.1:0-378 GCF_000325575.1 Pteropus alecto | reverse complement strand
CTTAACCTACCTCCTCCATCTTTTCTCTCCAGAGGCAGAAGGGCAGAGAAGGCACCCCGAGGTGGGTAAATATGTCCATTTCCAAATCTACCCATTTCTTCCTGAAGCATGCAAAGTGTGTGGTCTCAGCCTTCAAAGCAAAATGGTAGAGTAATATCGTGTCAGGGAAAGAATTCTGCTCTTCCCCAACAGCCTCCCACCTCTCCCTCCCACATGTTCCCTGGTTACAGGATGTTCCTGGTCCTGCCTGACTGTGTGTCCCACTCCTTCCTCCTCCCCCGCTCAGTTCTCAATAGCTTCTCACCATTAGCTCTGCCCCAGTTCTAACCCCATTAGTAAGACTCTTACAACCCGGCATCGGCGAGCCCCCATACCAGC
>NW_006478885.1:0-378 GCF_000325575.1 Pteropus alecto | reverse complement strand
TGCCACAGGCCAAGTTCAGCTGCAGCCTGTGCCCTACCTGTGGCCATCTAGCATGTGCAATTTGCAGATGGCTCTTACCCATGCTGGGCTTTGAGGTGACTTGAGAGGCTAAGCTGCAAACTGAAGTCAGCTGCCACACCTGCTGGGCTTGAGGCTTTACAGCAAGAGGTGTGGGGCACGCTTAGGCCAGGTGCTGCTTGTTGGATTTGGTGAATCTTTGAGAGATTTTAGCAAAGTCTACAGTATGAGCCAAGACAGGCCTATTGTATGGAAAATTCACTGCAAGTGGCTTGGGTGGACCCACAAGTTGGGTGAGGTGGGTCTCAGGGAATCACCAGGGCCAGGCAACCAGTGTTAGCCAGGTTGATGGAGACTCAG
>NW_006478884.1:0-378 GCF_000325575.1 Pteropus alecto | reverse complement strand
CTTTTGTTCTGGAGCCAAGTGTAATAAGCATGTGGGGTGGACTCCTGCCTCCACCACCATGAGTTCTTTGACAAGTAAACACAAACACTTAGGGAACCTTATCGGAGAGTTTTGGAATTTTGAATACAGGTCTACCTACATTGATGCACAGTCCACCCTTCACATGGGCAACTGAAGATGTTGAAGGTGGTAGCAAGAGCTGGAAGATCCATAAACCAGAAGCTGGTCCCACATCGAGTAAAAATATGGCTGATCCTGAAGGGCAGGCAAATGGAACCAGGGAGTCAGTCAGGGAACATTGAAATAATGCAGGCAGGAGGGAGTGGGGACCAGCTGGAGCGAGGGATGGAGGATGGGGATGCAGAAGTGCACACAGGA
>NW_006478883.1:0-378 GCF_000325575.1 Pteropus alecto | reverse complement strand
CTCAGAGAAAGATGGACATTGTCTTCTTTAGGCGAAGTGCTGAAGAGAGGATAGAGCCTCGAGGATCTAGAGGCTTCTGTGAAGGGAAAGTGGGAAGGGGGGAAGGTGAGCTGCTGGTCTGCAGGAAATGTATAGACAGGAAAGGGCAAAGGCCCCAGTTCATGGTAGATATCTAGTAAATGAATGTCTGTAGGCTCTAACTAGAAGGAGATGTGGTAAATTGTGAGGATCCATATAATGAAGAAAACTGAAGCTGTGACCAACAGCTGTCCCTCTGGCTTCACAAAAGTCTTCCCCCTATTCCTAGAAGCTGAGTAACCAGATGAAGAAATCTGGCGGCAGGAGTGATTTAAGGTGAGATAGGATTCAGGGAATAAT
>NW_006478882.1:0-378 GCF_000325575.1 Pteropus alecto | reverse complement strand
GCAGGTCCAAGGCAGGGATGGCGTGTGTTTGGAGGCCACAGGCTCTCCCAGAGCAAAGCCCAGAGGAGCTGGCATAGGACACCCATCAACCCTTTTCTTCTCCCCTACGTCCTTCTCTGCTCCCAGCCCCTCTGCTGGAGACCCAGGAAGGAGGACTCACTTGACAAAGCAGTGGGCGGTGGTAACCAGCCAGCGTGCGTCAATAAGGACAGCTCCACAGATGTGCAAGTTTCGGTACAGTAGGCTGGCCTGCCATGGCCACTGTCCAGCCACCACATCCTGGCCACCATAGATCTTGCTCATTACCTTGGGCTTCCCACACACTGTGGAGACACCCCTCCCCCAGAATATGATAAACACACTGGTGGTATCCCAAAT
>NW_006478881.1:0-377 GCF_000325575.1 Pteropus alecto | reverse complement strand
CAGAGACTTCATCATCTGCGGTGTGGCCTTCGAGGAGACAATGACAGCAATGATGTGTGGTGGCCTGGGGAAAAAATGGGAAATGTAGAGTCAGGGTGGAAAGCCAGCATCTTGCTGCTCCTGGGATGATTTAGTGGAACCCCAGGATCCATTATTTTCCTCATCTCTATTTCCCACATCTCGTGACCCCCACCCCCACCGGCCCTATTGGTGGGTGAGTCTGTTTGGAGCTTGGTCAAACTCAAGAGCCAGGTCAGCAATGCTGTGGGAGCAAGGGCTTCCTCTTGAATTCTACCGGCCATGGAGAGCCCGGAGAAGCAACTGGACACAGGTGTCTCTCCCATGGAAGCACATTCAGCACCTCAAACTTGGGTGAC
>NW_006478880.1:0-378 GCF_000325575.1 Pteropus alecto | reverse complement strand
TGTGATTATATGAGTATTGCCTGTTTCACACTAAACGCTCTAAGCTCCAAAAGTACAGCGATCTTATCTAACTCAGCATCACCTTTCCAGGGAATAGAAGCGGAATGAAAAAATTCATGTGTAAATAAATATCATTCTCCATCATCCACAGAATACAATCCCAAACTTCCTATCCTGTCCTGCTCAGTCCTGCTGCAGTTCCAGCCTCAGAAACACGAACTGACACATACATCTTTACTCAGCTTCTTTCAATCCTCACAATAATTATTCAAGCTAAATACTGTCCCCATTTCTCAGATCAGGAATGTGAAACTCAGAGAAGGATAGTGATGTCTACTTTTAGTAATCTTTAATATCAGTTTGTTTAGATTTTCTAAT
>NW_006478879.1:0-377 GCF_000325575.1 Pteropus alecto | reverse complement strand
AATTACAAATGTACATTTTTCAAAAGCCTATATCCACTCATATTTGGACTCCTTTCTAGGAAAGGAAAAAGCAAACGAATTATTTGCTCTTAACATCATGAGTGACTAAATGAACTACAGGTCTTAATAAACTTAGTCATGTATCAGCATTCATTTTAGAGGAGCATATCAGTTGTCCTGAAAGAAAATCATTTTATTAAGCATGAAGGGGACATAGAGGAAGAGGTGAACAACCATCAAAATACTACAGAGTCCTCACTGTCTGTATGTGTGAGGATTTCTGAAAAGGCCAGTACGCATGCATGTAATATGCTCAATTAACGTGGATAAAATCATAGACAATTACATTTGAATAGATAGAAAAAAGTTTACAAAGA
>NW_006478878.1:0-378 GCF_000325575.1 Pteropus alecto | reverse complement strand
TTTTTTTTTTTTCTAGAACATTCTAAAACACTTTGCAACCATCAGCTCAGCATCACATCATCTTATCCTTAACCATCACTTCGGGCACAATCTTCTGTGGTGCTGGGTCAGCTGGAAAGAGACAGGCCGAGAAGGCAGGGCCAAATAAATCAAGGGAAGGGCTGAAAACAGACAGGGAGCAAAGAAAAATGAACCAGAGGCTGAAAGAAATGATACCCTGTCTTGCTGCCTGTTCCACCTGAGCCGAGCTACACAAAAATGAAATCAAATTCCTCACATGCCTCCTACAAGCTTATCTCCTAAAAAGGGGCCGGAGCAAGACTTCATTATCCAAATGAATTTATGAGCATAAAGAGTTTCCTTTTCAATCTTGCATGC
>NW_006478877.1:0-377 GCF_000325575.1 Pteropus alecto | reverse complement strand
CAAAATATATAAAGCATCTACTAACAGAACTAAAGGGAAAAACTGAAAAAAACACAATCATAGTAGGGGAACTAAACACCACACTGACGGATATGGACCGATCATCCAAACAGAACATTATTAAGGAAATAATATCCTTATGTGATACAGTAGAACAATTGGACATAATAAACATTATACAGCCTTTCATCTCAAAATAATAGTTTATATATTCTTCTCTAGTACACATGAAACATTCTTGAGGATAGACCACATGTTGGAACACAAAATTAGCCTCAACAAATTTAGAAGATTGAAATCACACAATGCATATTCTCCAGCCATAATGCTTTGAAACTGGAAATCAACTGTAAAAAGAGAGCAGGAAGAACCACAAA
>NW_006478876.1:0-378 GCF_000325575.1 Pteropus alecto | reverse complement strand
TTTTTTTGGCCTAAACCGACTTACCATTTTTTTTCCCTCTTTAATTTAAATCCCACATAGCCAGACATGAAGCTCATTCCTCTGACCAGGGGTTGGTGGGGATATAGGAACTTAGGGACAAGGATCAAAGGTCGTAGGCACAGGGTAGACACCGGCTGTGGGCTCCAACCCCCAGAGCTAAAAGCCCCCCGTCACGTCCTAAGAGTGCAGTGACCCCTAGACATTCTCACTGTGGGTGATTCTGACCCACCAGGCCAGCTAGTCCTCTTCAGACCCCAAGTGGGGACATCCTAGAGAAAGGGCCCCCCGCTTACCTGCTCTGTGTCCTTGGGCAGGTGGCTTAACCTCTCTGAGCCTCAGTTTCCTTGCCTGAAAAAT
>NW_006478875.1:0-377 GCF_000325575.1 Pteropus alecto | reverse complement strand
AAACTAAATCCAGTATGCTGTCCTTGATTGCAGCTACAATCCCAAACCAATTTTTCAGGAAATAGATCTGAGAAATTAGCCCACGGCCTTTCTTCCATCTTTCTCTGACGTAGACTGAAATGGTGGTGTAAGCCCTCTGTTCCAAGCCTGTTCGCTGTGAACGAATGTTGCCTAAAGTGTTGTATGAAACAAAAAGCCTTCATTTGGAAGAAAACAAAAGAAAAAAATGGAGTCTGTAAAATCTGAACAAAGCCTGTATCATATTAATGGACTTACTAAAAGCCCAGGCTCATAACTGCATGACCATTCAGTTGGTAGCAATATTCAGTCTCTAGATCTAAGTCTACAAACATCCAGCCTGGCTTTGTTACCTAAAA
>NW_006478874.1:0-377 GCF_000325575.1 Pteropus alecto | reverse complement strand
ATCACTCCAATTTCATTCTTTATAAATGACTTCTCCAGTTCCTAAATTGCTAGACAAATCAAAATTCAAGCATAATTTTTTCTTATTGTAGAGGGCTTTATAGTTATTTTAATAGATATGGTAGAAAACATGCTCGTTTCACTTTTAGATAGTGTTACCTAACTCTTTTCTGATCGAAACTAATGTGTTTGTTTAAAATATTTGGAAGCCATAGCAAACAATAGAAAACATTAAAAATCCTTACTATCTCCAGCAGAGAAAACTTCTCCTAATGATTTGGTGTGTGTCCTTCTAATCAGATTTCCATGCATAAATATTTAAAATGAGAATCATAAATTACATGTTTTAACCTGCTTATTTTAAGCACCATATTGTGA
>NW_006478873.1:0-378 GCF_000325575.1 Pteropus alecto | reverse complement strand
GCAAGATGCTCCGGGGCACTGACCTCAGCTCCTGCCTCCTCAGGACCTCCGGCCCCTTCCTGCCAACAGGGTGGCCTGTCCGTCACCAAAACACCCCAAGCTGGCCGGCCCCGCTAAGCGCAGCCCTGCTGGGGCCCTGCCTGGCTCAGCCCTGCGGTCGCTAGCCTCATCGCGGTTGCTCCTGAGATAGGGTGTGGGGCGTGGACCAGCCCTCCCTCCTGGGGTGGCCGTGAGGTGATGACGTAGAGCACCTAGCATGCGGAGGGCACCAGGTTGTACCACACACAGCAGATATGCACACACGTACACACACACCCAGACATGCACACATACACACACATACACAGATACACAATCACACACAACAGATATGCACAC
>NW_006478872.1:0-377 GCF_000325575.1 Pteropus alecto | reverse complement strand
ACAGCCCGGCTCGCGTTCGGCTGCTCTGTGCTGGCGGTGCAGACCTCCCACCCACAGGCTCTGCCCCACGTCCCCAGGTCCTGTGAGGTCCCCACATCTCCCTGGTGGTCTGCGCTGTCACCCCTCTCAGCACCTCCTCCTTCCACAGGCACCTCGGCCTCGGGGCTGGGAGACTCAGGGGCCCTTGCAGCCTTCGAGCTGGAGCGGTCTGCCTGGTGGTCCCCCAACCATGACGCCTGACAGGTCCCCAGAGGAAGCCCCTGAGGGAGACACAAGGAGGACAGGGTGTAAGCCCAAGGTGAGAGGTGGGGGAAGCAACGCCAGCCTCCAAGCAGGGTCTGATGGGGCGAGGGGCCTGGGGACAAGGAGCTGGTTCC
>NW_006478871.1:0-377 GCF_000325575.1 Pteropus alecto | reverse complement strand
TGCTTTGAGACGTGATGCTGTAAAGGAAACCACCTTTTAGCCCTTGATGGGGAGTTAGTTGGCTCTGTATAATCTTAGAAACTCTCTTGAACAATCATATATGCATGTTTTTATATGTCTCTGAGTAATGTACATATTAAACACATCAAAAGAGATAAGGAAACTGAGGCTGAAAATGATTAAGTAATCTAAGGTCACACAGATGACAAGTAAAAGACAGTACAATGATTTGAACTCACATCCGCCTCGTTTCGAAATCAAGTTTTTATCTTAAACTGTCTCCCATCTTGATCATTTTCTCGAATATGAAAATAAAACACAAAATCCTGGTTCTCTGACCATGTATAATGGCTATTAAAGTGTCTTTAAAAAAAAAA
>NW_006478870.1:0-377 GCF_000325575.1 Pteropus alecto | reverse complement strand
CTCCAGAACTTTCTCATCTTCCCAAACTGAAACTCCATACCCATCAAACACTAACTCTCCATGGCCCCCTCACCGAGCCCCTGACAACCACCATTCTATTTTGTGTTTATGATTTTTTATATATTAAAATTTTTTATTATATGTTTCAGGTGTACAACATTATAATTTGATATCTGTGCACACTACAAAGCGATCACCTTCAAAAGTCTAGTTACTATCCATCGCCGTGCCACTGACTTCCTTTCCGCCTTCCATCCTCCCCACAAGCCCCGTCTCCTCTGATAACCACCGATCTGTCCTCTGTATCTATGAGTTTGTTTTTGTTTTGTTGGTTGGTTGGTTGGTTGGTTTTTAGATTCCACCTGTAGTGAAATCAT
>NW_006478869.1:0-377 GCF_000325575.1 Pteropus alecto | reverse complement strand
GCCCCCTAAACTTGGTCATAAATGATTTGGATTGCAATAATTGTTCAGTGAACTCTACAGATTTCTCATTCTGAACCCTGGTTGTTCTGATCTCCAGATGCTCTGGCCGCCTATCACCCTAGCATGTAGGTCTGTCCCGCCATGGATGCCACAGCCTGCAATGGATCAAAAGCCTCTCCGCCTATCTTCTACCTGGTGGGGATCCCCTCTCTACAGGAGTTTCTCTTCCTCCCTGTCTTCTTCATCTTCCTGTTCCTCTACCTACTCATCCTAGTAGGTAACACCCTGATCCTGGTGGCTGTGGTGGCAGAGCCCAGACTTCACAAGCCCATGTACTTCTTCCTGATCAATCTCTCAACCCTGGACATACTCTCCAC
>NW_006478868.1:0-377 GCF_000325575.1 Pteropus alecto | reverse complement strand
GTACCCTGCTTACAGTGATCTGGAATTTTACTGCGGAATTTTATGGCCAAAGCACTTTTGACTTTCCACCTAACTTTCCTATTGGAATAGAAATGGTAAAACAGAAACGCATGTCCTAAGTGTTCCCAGTAGGAATCACAACTAGCGTCTTATCACTGATAAGTGCCATTGTGTTCTCCTGTGATATAAGTTTACTCAGACAGTGGGTTCAAGTGATGCCTATGACTGCGGTCACAATTTCAAAACAAAAGGCCTGAATGAAGGACTTACTCTTTGGAATGGCTGGCAACAGTTTTCTTGAAGAAACTTCTTATGTACACATATATTATTGTTACCATCTAGTCATTTAAAATAAAACATATTTGTGTGCCTGAAGC
>NW_006478867.1:0-377 GCF_000325575.1 Pteropus alecto | reverse complement strand
GTTGAATAGAGACTTCCTTCTCTCTCCAAATCATACCTGTGAATACGTTCAAAGAGAAATGGGAGGGAGCGGGTCTGATGTTACCCATGGCTCTCTGTTTCTGAGATCACCCGTTTACTGGACCATGGGGAAAGCAAGGGGTGGGACAGAAGGGGATTTCTCCTCCCTTCCCGCTTTTCTTAACTTTCTTTAATGAACATCTTTTATATTTTAAGTTAGAAAGCATTGTTATAAGCAAATGCATGTGTGTAACTAATACTGAGAAATGCTTTTTTTCTCTGACGACTCTAGAAATTTTTTTGTGCTTGTTCTTGAGTGTTTCCAGCCAAAGACTGCTGGCTGATCCGGCTGTGAAACGATCACCTCTCTGGACAGTC
>NW_006478866.1:0-377 GCF_000325575.1 Pteropus alecto | reverse complement strand
AGAAGCTGATATTGAGCTAGAAGCTTTTGTGTTTGGAGGCAAATCCATACTATCTGAAGATCCTATCTTGTGCTGAAAATAACATTGTTCAACTGTATTGGTCAGTTGGGCAGATGGGTATATGTAGGTAGCATATTTGAGGCAAAATTTCCATTAAAATTTACCATTAGAATATTTTGCCTGATGTTCACAGGCCAATTGAATTATCTGAGAATCATTAAAATCCTAAGGGAGAAGAAAGTGATGCTTGATAATTTTATAGGGATTTAAAAACTTCAATTCTATTTTCGTTCAATGCTAAGAGTTACATATTTTTCACTTTCAGGTCAATATATATGTAATATAGAATTCCCATTTTTCTTAGGAAAGCTTTTTTT
>NW_006478865.1:0-377 GCF_000325575.1 Pteropus alecto | reverse complement strand
CTGCTGCGTGCAGCGCCGTGCGTCAGTCAGGCTCATGCAGGACCCAGGACAGAGAGAGGGACAGCCAGAGACGAAATACGATCACAATAGTAGCGAACCTCACGCTCACGGATAGGAGTCTATATATTTTAAAACGTGACCTCTGGTCTTGATTATCTCGATTCCTTGAACATGGCATCTTACTTCACCTGGACGACGTGTCATTTTATCATGTCTCCTAGAGGAAGACGCAGGTTCGGGGAGGGGAAGCGCGTCCCCCAGGTTCCCGAGGCCACCTGCCCGCTCAGGTGAACCTCCCGGAGGCGCGTCCCAGCTCCCAGCTACGAACGTGTGTTTGAGCAACACCAACGGTCCCTTCCCAGGAGCAGAGTCCTTCG
>NW_006478864.1:0-377 GCF_000325575.1 Pteropus alecto | reverse complement strand
GGGTTAAGCAATATTCTGATTTCTATCACCATAGATTAGTTCCACATGTTTTAGAATTTCACAGAAATGGAATCATATAGCATGTTCTCTCTTTTGTGACTGAGTTCTTTGGTTTTTATAGATTTTGGGTGGGGCATTTTTTATTGTGGTAAAATATATATAATATAAATGTACCATTTAACCATGTTTAAGTATACAGTAAAGTGGCATTAAGTATACTCACATTGTAGTGCAACCATCACCACCATCTATCTCTAGAACTTTCCAACTTACTAGACTAAAATTCTGTACCCATTAAATATGAACTTCCCATTCCCCATGTTGCGCTGCCCCTGACAACCACTATTCTACTTTTTGTCTCTATGAATTTGACTATT
>NW_006478863.1:0-377 GCF_000325575.1 Pteropus alecto | reverse complement strand
AGGGACTGGGGTAAGCATTTATTGGGTGCTCACTGTGTGCTGGGCGGGACACCTCATTTATCCAGGGGTACACGGGGTCTGTGTGTGACCTCGTCCCCACCTCACGCAGCGCCTCAAAGCCACACAGACCGCTGTCCGAGCTCGCCTCTGAAAATCGCTCACCTGGCTCTCACTCGTCTTCCTCTCCGTCAAGGCCCGTCCCTGCTCAGTTCTCACCTGCACTCCTGCCGCAGCCTCCGCCGCCCGCCGTGTCCGTCTGTTCTCCTCAGACGGTCTTTTTTAAAAAGGCAAATTGGATGCTATCGCTCTCTGCCCAGTGTCGGCTGGCTCAGCATTGCCCTAAGGAGAAAACGCAGAGACCTGGCCTGGACCCCTGG
>NW_006478862.1:0-377 GCF_000325575.1 Pteropus alecto | reverse complement strand
TCTCACAGGCTTACCATCCCTCCCCCATTGCACCATAGCCCATCTTGACTCAGCTAATCCCACAGACTGTCACTTGCAACACCACACTTTCAGGTTCTCAACTCAAAGTGCTTTAAGCAAAAAAAAGAGAGAGATTTTATTGGCTGATGTAACTGAAAAGTCCGGGGAAGATCAGTTGTTTCCTCTAGTGTGTGACCTGATCCAGAGTTTTGAAAGACGGCCTCAGACCCCTTTCTTCTCATCTCTCCACTCTGCTTTCCCCTGTGGAGGGTCCATTCTCAGATAGCTTCAGGTTACAAACCTATCAACTTTACCACGAAGGCACACCCCCTTGCCAGTAGTTCCAGAAAAACTCCTAGAGTTGGCCTTCGTTCATC
>NW_006478861.1:0-377 GCF_000325575.1 Pteropus alecto | reverse complement strand
CGCTGGTCTTAGATGGCATCCCGGAGGAACTGGCCTTTGGGTCAGGATGCTGTAGGGGCACGGGATTTTATCTGCTGTAGGAGAAAACTGTAGGCTTGACAGAGGGGACCCCAACTCGATCTTCTGGACTAGCCAGAGGGGCCAGCACAAACGCTTTGGGGCGTCTGCTTGTTTATCTTAGAATCACTGTCAAGGGCAGGAGAGTTTTAACAGAAATGGGGCTCTCGCTGCCACCAAACTACGTTCCCTTTACTCTTCCTGGGGCTCCACTCACAGGCAGGCAGTCTGGGCTTAGCGGGGGTAGGGGGAGCTGGCCCAGGTCCCTTACGTGGTGCAAGGACGCGGGCCAGGGGACGGGGCGCACTCTGGGGAGGCAG
>NW_006478860.1:0-377 GCF_000325575.1 Pteropus alecto | reverse complement strand
TTTTTTATATGAATTTTGAGATTTAAGAGTTAGGATTTTTAATGTATGAGCCTTTGTATGCTTCACTTTCTCCTCTCTACTAGGGGTATTGGATGGTCCCTTCAGATCTGGAAAATTAGCTAGGGAAATTTTCTTATTTTCTTAATGCTTTCTTCTATCTTTGTTCTCTTTCTGGAAGTACTAGAATATGCATATTAAATTCTTTTAGAATTAATTGTCCATGTGGCTTTTTTCCTTATATCTATTTACTAACTTTTCCTAAGTATAAAGAATTTCCAGGTTAATGTTGTATTCACTAATTTGGATTCAGTACTTTCTATTCTTCCATTCACTGCATCTGCATGTATTAGACACAGTTTTTATTAACAAGCCCTTTT
>NW_006478859.1:0-377 GCF_000325575.1 Pteropus alecto | reverse complement strand
CCTACGTTTTCGTTCCAGTGCATTATGATGAGCCCATTTGTCAGCGTCGCTATCCACCTGGATGTCATCGTTCTCGCTCATTTCCTGCAGCCCAGGGAGCGGCCACTGCAACGGCGGTGGGGAAGGGTGGCGGGGAGAGGGGAAGTCAGCGACAACAATCTGAGTTCCCCCCTGTCCCCCCGCCCCCAAACAACACGGGCGAGAAAGACCTTACTCGCCTTGATTCTTTCTTAAAAATTATTTTAATAAAGGCCACAGCCTTCCTGACACCATGAAGAAATAGCTATAGGCCCAGGCCCTCTTAGCACCCACAATACTGGATTCTTTGAGTGTTTGAGAGGTAACATATTCCTTGTTTACAAATTTTACTTGAACAT
>NW_006478858.1:0-377 GCF_000325575.1 Pteropus alecto | reverse complement strand
AGGACCCCTCTTTGTTTTGCTCTGCCAGGTAAACGGTTTCATTTGCCAACTTGAGCTTTGGTTTAAGGATGTTTTCTAAGGGCCTTTTGAATTTCTAAACAGAGGTTTGGAAAACATAGGTGAATGTTTGTAATTTAATAGTTAACATGAAATTTGATTACTCCCAATGTGCCTAAGAGAATTCTTCGGGCTAATTTAAAGCTTTTGTGTCAGAAACCTGAAGCTGGCTCCTCTTTTGAGGCCCTGCAACACTTGGAACTAATTTTAATGCCAAAGAGATACTGAATGTTCTGATTTGTAATAAAAAATCCTGGAGCAGCTTAGGGAATATTTTATCAAATGGGTCATTTTAGGCATTGATTTTGATTTTGGTTAAG
>NW_006478857.1:0-377 GCF_000325575.1 Pteropus alecto | reverse complement strand
CCTGTGTGTGTGGCCTGTTGGTCACAACCACTGAGCCGGTACCGATACATATGCGCCTACGAGCACTATTATTATTGTAATTTTGAAGACCATCATGAAGCAGCTATAGTGACGCTGCTTCTGCTGCTTCGTGTTGGGGACCTCCCCGCCAGAGGGGTCCATCACGTGAAAGCCACCTGCGTTGTTTTTGCAACGTCACTCTCTGCTCGAAAAGCTCGAGGGTTTCTCTTTTCGTGGCATTCGAAGCCCTCCGGAATCTGACGGTCATTCAGGGGTCATCAAACTCGCTGTAAAGGCCCGAGTATAAATAGTTGGCTTTTTGCAGGCCGCGTGCTATGTGTCACTCCTGGCCAGCACTTCTGGAGCACAAACGACAC
>NW_006478856.1:0-377 GCF_000325575.1 Pteropus alecto | reverse complement strand
ACAATGTATATATGAGCAACTAATTGTCTATTATGCATCGATAAAGCTGGGGAGGGGGAGGGAAAAGAAAGAAAGAAAAGAGAAAGACAGACAGATATGTGCCTCAATGGAAGAATACAGTACCATCTGAAAATTTCTCTTTCCAAAAAAATTCAACCTTAAATCTGATCAGACCTTTAGATCTAATTTATGAGACATAAACAAAACAAATAAACATGTTAAACTACACCACCTGGATGCAACCAGTAAATCTCACTATATGGAAACTGTCCAAGAAGGAAACCCTTGTTTCTTCAATAAATAAATTGCAAACGAAAAAAAAATTCAAGGAAGAAAAAAAACTGGCATAGATAATAGAGGCTCTGTTCATCCCTCTG
>NW_006478855.1:0-377 GCF_000325575.1 Pteropus alecto | reverse complement strand
TAAAGTTCTTGCTGAAAGTGGATTTCATACAAAAGAGCAAAAATGGGCAGAAAACAAAACTCGGAGTCCTGACTTATGTCCCGTGGAACAGAGAATCAAGCCAGGATGGCCACGTCCACCCTAAATGTCTGCAGGGCAAGCACACAGCAATTTGGACTACAAGCTTGTCCAAGTTCGCATGTGGCATTCACAGATCAGCAGAGAAATTAACAGGAAAAGAGCGATGTGGGTGACTATGCCATGCGAATTCCCCTTAGACGAAGATCTTCAAATTCTAGCCTAAGAGCATGAGGGTCAAAATCCCATCAGCCTCAAGAAACACCAAATCTCGTCACCTTGAGGGAGCCCACATCCTCTAACCTGGAGGGACCTCAAAT
>NW_006478854.1:0-377 GCF_000325575.1 Pteropus alecto | reverse complement strand
TTTGCATCCATATGCACTGGAATTCTACCGACCCCGTAGCTATAAATGAACTCCATAGCTTTGTATAGCTTGTTGTATAGCTCATTTAATCTGCATACAGTAGGGTCTGAGTAAATGCTTAATGACCAAATTAATGATTTTCATATGAACTTATTAATTTTCTGTAGAAGAAAACGCTTCCCCTAGCTATTTGGATGGTGCTTCCTATTCTAGGCACATACCTCAGAAATGCTGTTATAGTAGTGGCTGTCATTTATTGAGCACTGGCTTGCGTTCTAGATACTCTATAAACTTACTTTTTACCTTCCCAGCAAACCTTTGACGTAACTGTTGCTGTCGACGCTTATACAGATTATGACATTGAAGGCCACAGACAA
>NW_006478853.1:0-377 GCF_000325575.1 Pteropus alecto | reverse complement strand
GGTAAAATTAATACCAATAGTTGCTGTTTACAGATTATCTATAGTCTTCAAAGCAGTTTTATAGATGAGGAGACTGAGGTTCAGAGGGGACCTCTTGCCCGTGGTTGCCCAGGTAGGAAGCGACAGAGCGGAGGCACATCCCGCATCTCCTCCACACTGTGAGGGAAGGAGCCTGACGATCAGGCCAAGAAGCCCTGCTCTGTTGGAAACTTTTCTTCTAGGAAAAAGCAAGGTGTTTTCCTCCCCACCTGGCTCACAGGTAGTATCTCACTGGTTCCCTGTCCTGGCATGACGACATGGAGTACTTTCCTTGTGTGTATCTGAGAAAGACGGCAGGCTCTGCCACCCTAGGACTGGCATGGGCAAACACACCCCCC
>NW_006478852.1:0-377 GCF_000325575.1 Pteropus alecto | reverse complement strand
TGTCCTACCTTCTGCCATTTCAGGGTGATTTCTTGGATTTGTCCCTAGTTGTATGGCTTTTTCATCTAGCTCCCAGGCAAGTTTTCCTTGCTTCTGCTCCTTTTTTCCATCAAAACTTTGATTTGGTCACCAGAGCAATTAATAGAGCCTCTATCATCTACACCATTTTGGTTGCCTACTTCCACGTTAGCTTTTTCAAGGAAGCTAATGGAGTAGGAGGGATATAGGCCTCTTTCCCCTCAAGAGCTCTTTTTTCTGGAGGAGACATTCAAAAGGGACTAAGGAGTCCCCCTTATGGCCTGAGGAAGGAGGAGCATATAGGGCAAGGCCAGCCAGGGCACAATCTAATTGTCAAACTTGTACCTTTAGGCACTTTC
>NW_006478851.1:0-377 GCF_000325575.1 Pteropus alecto | reverse complement strand
TCTGTTCCTCAGGCTGTGGATAAAGGGGTTCAGCATGGGTTGACTGCAGTGTACATTATAGCAGAGGCTTTCTCCTTTACAGCTGTGCAGACAGATGAAGGACACAGATAGACCGCAATGATGGTCTCATATAAGAGGGCAATTATGGGGATGTAAGAGCTGCAGGTGGAAAAGGCTTTTTCCTGCCACCTGCAGTGGGGACCTACATGATGGCCACGACGATGTGAGCATAGGAGACCAGGGTGCAGAAGAAAGACATGGCTATCATCATCCCAGCCACAATGAGCACAAAGATCTTGTTCACACAGCATGAAAGTCGGTACGAGATAGTACGAGAGTGAGGTCACAGAAGTAATGAGGCCAGCACAGACTCACTC
>NW_006478850.1:0-377 GCF_000325575.1 Pteropus alecto | reverse complement strand
TGCTAACCGCTACACTATGGAACCACGTCCAACCGTTGTATTTTCTACATTATAGTCTGCCTAGATGTTTGTCAGTTTAATATCCCATAGACCATGCTGATCTACATTTCTGACAGCATGGTAATTAAAATAGTGAACAGAGGTACCAATGTTAGATACTCTTAGTACACTAAAGAGTGAGAGATCAAGCCTACTCCCTCCACCAAATACTTTAGAATTCATGGTCCAAGTCAGACTATTAAAACAACACTGATGGATGTGTTAATTAACTTGTGGAGAGATTCTTTAAAAATGTATACATATCAAATCATCACATTATACACTTTAAATATTACATAGTTTTGTCAATTATACCTCAATAAAACTGAAAAAAAAAA
>NW_006478849.1:0-377 GCF_000325575.1 Pteropus alecto | reverse complement strand
AAAAAGTCCTGACAGACTAAGCAAAGCTAATGAGACAGCACATGGCCCTTGCTAGAAGTTTGGTAGAAACATATATCCCAAATACATCTAGGAGCCTTGCTTCTTCCGGGGTTATGGGACTAAGACAGCTGTCTCAAATTCTGTAAGACCACAGGACAAGACAAGAAAAGACCTATCTGCACATAGCTCATTCACATGCAAATAATTATAATGGGCAAATGTCCTTCAAAATATAAATGATTCCTTGCAAATCTCTTTCTATATGTGGACAATCTGCCCAGTTAACTAGGGGCATATTTTTACAATTAATTCATTCTTTGAGGGTTCGCAGGAAGTCATGTGACTCAAAAAGAGACATTCTATGGGAGCAATGCAGA
>NW_006478848.1:0-377 GCF_000325575.1 Pteropus alecto | reverse complement strand
ATATCGATGTGATTAATTATTTTATTTTATTATTTACTTTTAGAATCAGTCTTACTCATTTATTCAAGTTCACTCAATACAGTTATTAAAAGACACTATTTAAACCTGCTTATATTTTCCCATTCCTCAACATTTGTTCTGTTTAAAGGCACATACTTATGAAACCACATAGTGAAGCAAAGTAAGTGAGTTTTCTACTCCTTGGATATTACATTGTAACGGAAAAGGCAAAGTATGAAGAAATGAGTGTGATATGACATTATTTCCTCAAGATAAATGTATGAAGAAAAGGAGACTAATAGTTGTAGCCTAAGCAGGGTCTTATAGAATTTGTCTGGGGAGCCTTTACATGTTGAAAACAGAACAGAACTAGGACT
>NW_006478847.1:0-377 GCF_000325575.1 Pteropus alecto | reverse complement strand
CAGCAAACGTTAGCAAGACCATACGGCCGCACACTGCTGGTGTGAATGTACAATGACCCAGCGCTTTGCAGAACAGGTCGGGACTGGGGGGTGGGGCAGCAAACGGACCCTCTCGCCTCCGGCCCGGCTCAGTCCAGACATCGTCTCACCTCCCCCAGGGTTCTGACAGGCGAATACCTGCAAAGGGGACGACTAAGCCGGGAAAGGACACAGATACAGAAGCGAGGAGAGAGAAAATGCAGCTTCTCCTTTAAGAAAGGCGGTGAGAGTGAAAAGGTACAGTAAGAGTGAGAAGGGAGGATGAAGACCAGACAGGAAGAGGCGCGACGCCAGTCGAACAAGTCTGGTCTTTGCTGCAGAGCCGATGAGTGAGGACG
>NW_006478846.1:0-377 GCF_000325575.1 Pteropus alecto | reverse complement strand
GGGCCGAAAGCCCTCGGATTTGGTCAGCTGTGCCCCATGACGCATCAGGCAACATGGCAAAGCCTGCGCTGGACGAAAACCCCCCTTGCTCTAGGAGAGGACACTGCGGCTTCCCTCTTTGATGGAAACGCGCCCTTTGTTCCCGACACGTTTGAAAGGGACTTCGAGATCAAAGGCAGCACGCACACCTGTCCCAACATTATTTTCAATGGCTATCGACCCATTCTTTGAGATTTCCATTTCCTGCAGGTGCTTTCTTCCCGCAGGTAGAGGACGGCATGAGCCCGAACAAAACGCGACCGTGGGCGTTCACGGGGGCCCACGCGGCGCGGGCTCCCGGGCGTCTAACTGGACGGCACGCCCCGGAGACCCAGTTG
>NW_006478845.1:0-377 GCF_000325575.1 Pteropus alecto | reverse complement strand
AGAGGTTTCTTGACATCTACCCATGCTGACCACACCATTCCCATGTCCAGGCCAGATGCCTGAATCCACTCTACTAATCTAAGTTCCAGATCCCACATTGCCAAGAAATGAATTTAAGTAATTAGTCCCAGAGTACCACATTTCATGTTATACTGTTTGTCCCCATCTCAAGAACTGTGGTGCAATGGCATACTTAGCTGCAAAGGAACCAATATTTATCTGTTTTAATGAACTCATGAACTTTGGACACTTCTCGCTCAGTATGAAAGCAAGTATGAAACGTTTCCTTCTTATCGCCTTCAGGCTCCTACTCCATTCCTTCCTTTGAAAGCCTACATTGACCAGAGACCTACCTCCCCATGGATCTGGTAGACAAA
>NW_006478844.1:0-377 GCF_000325575.1 Pteropus alecto | reverse complement strand
CCCCATCCTGCTTCTTGCTTGGTCTCCCTTAGCCCTTGGTGAAGTCTTGTCTGCATGTTCTGGCCCTCATGTCTGTGCCACGTGTATGAGGATGGACCGCCGGGCCGCCTCGGACCAGAGCATCAGAGAAATGGGACCCCGACCAGAGCCTGCTCACCACCCTGCCCAGGACTCCTCCCTCTCACATGAGCTTTCACATTCCGGGGTTTTATTTCCCTTAAGAATAAAAAAGTGGCATTTCCTTAGGGATATTGATGGTGACATCTGCTGGGGGCCCAGAGGAAGAACGTAAATGTAAAGGTCAGGATGAAAAATGTTACTCGTGCTAAGCAGAATAAGCCGGACAGAAAAAGTTGAAGATCACATGATATCACTTA
>NW_006478843.1:0-377 GCF_000325575.1 Pteropus alecto | reverse complement strand
TAGCAGGTTTATTGGTAATAGCCAAGAACTAAAAGTGATTCAGGAGTCCATCAACAGGAAAATGGATAAAAAAAAATTTATATATCCACAATGAAATACTATACAATTGAGAAAAATACGTATATGCAGCATTGATGAATATCAGAAAACATGGCTAGTGAAAGAAGTATATGAAAAGAGTGCATACTGGATAATTCTATTTGTGAGAAGTTCTAGGTAAGGCAAAGTGATGCGTGGTGAAAACAGCGAAGGACCACGTAGTAAATATTTCAGGGTAGGAGGCCGTCAAGTCTCTGCTGTTGTAGCCCAGCTGTTGTAGTACAGGAGCAGCCGTCAAGAATATGTAAATGAGGGGCCGTGACTGTGTTCCAATAAAA
>NW_006478842.1:0-376 GCF_000325575.1 Pteropus alecto | reverse complement strand
TCAGACTTCAAAAGGATTTTTGTTACATTGCTCTTATTTGCAATAAAAATTTTTGACTAGGGAATGGGGAAGAAAATGACAGATTGGAGGAGTGGGGAGAGGGGATTGTCCATAGCCAGGACCTTCCCTTGTAAGGTCAAGGTCATACTTTTTAATCAGAAGATAAAGGTAAGAATATTAATATTGCCAATCTGTTTTAGCTTCATTAAACCTTTTTTGCTTTTTCCTCTCCAGATACAGCCAAGTCGGTATAATTTAGTATTATTTCTTTCAAGTAGAATTTTTAGTATTGCTGGGTTATAATTCTGATAGTGAACAGTTCCATCGTTTTCCATCACTAAGCCTATTCTCTAGACAGAAATCTTGTCTTTTCTGT
>NW_006478841.1:0-377 GCF_000325575.1 Pteropus alecto | reverse complement strand
AGTGGAGATTGTGGCTGAGTGAGATGGCGGGCTGCGTGAGTTCCAGCCATTCCTCTTAAAGGGCCTGCATATGGACTTACTCACTGAGGGACTCATTCACTCTGAGCTCCAGTCCTGGGGCAGTGGCTCAAAAGGCACCAGGGCCATACAGAGAGAAATTGAACTGTCTGGCTTCAGAGCAAAGACTGGAGGGGCAGCTTTCTCCCAAATAGAGGTCCTGGCAGAATCCATTGTTCCTTTGTTGAACAGTGTGCAGATGCTGGCAGCCATCATATCTGGGTCTCCATCATCCTGGCTAACACCACTTACCCTGTCCTGGTAATTCCCTGAGACCCGCCCACCAAACTTGCAAGCCCACCCAAGCCACTTCCAGTGGC
>NW_006478840.1:0-377 GCF_000325575.1 Pteropus alecto | reverse complement strand
CTCAGAGAGTATCACTCTATGTCAGGTGGGACCTGGTTAAAAGTATCTTAAATTTCTCCTGCGTAGCTGTGTGATGTCCTGTACTTCTTTTTGAAATTCTCTGTAAGACAATGAGAAACGAGTTGGGATCTCTGAGCAGAAGAGTGGCCAAGTCTAGCTGGCAGGCAGTGTGTGAGGACAGATTAGGCGCATACAGACTTAGAGGCATGCTGGGAGGGTGTTAATGAAAGTCAAAATGCAGTATAAGGAAGGCTTAAAATAATTCAAGATAGAAAAGCGGCAAGGGTTCTCTGCTTCTGCACTGCCATCAGCCTGTCTAGACCTTTGTCACCTCTGACCTGGAAAGACCCCAGCAGCCAAGTCTTAGCTGCTCTCCA
>NW_006478839.1:0-377 GCF_000325575.1 Pteropus alecto | reverse complement strand
ACACACACACACACACACACACACACATCTCCCCAGTGTACGGGATCTGTGGCCCATGGGCCCCTGTATGCTCTTGGGTGAAGCCTTCTAACCTCTCTGAGCCTCAGTTTTCTTACCTCTAAGATGAGAGGTGGCTGGGTTTTCCAGGAGCTTTCCAGTTCTACAGGCAACATGTTCTTGCCAGCCCATGGCTTATTGTTAAAATCTGGGGTGAGAAAGAAGGATGACCGAACTACAGTGTGCCCGACAAGAAAAAAAGGCAAAGGCATTCTCCAGGATAGATCGTATGTTAGGCCACAAAACATTAATAAATTTGAAAAGATTGAAATCATACAAAATATCCTTTTCTTTATTTATTATTATTTATGCCTATAGCA
>NW_006478838.1:0-377 GCF_000325575.1 Pteropus alecto | reverse complement strand
ACAGACAATCTGTCCCCACCAGCACTCCAGCTTCTGCATTACACTGTGGGCCCAGGCAAACTTACTGGTTCCCATTTAGCACGACCAATTGATACTGCCTGAAGGGCGGATTTACATGCCTTCTGTTTTATAATACTAGGCAGAAGAGATGTTCCCAAAATACAATTCCTATCCCCATAATACAGTCAAGTAAAACAGATGTGACCATATCGAATTATGCCCATTACAAACGTAACAATTTTTCTATAGTTTTTTTTTTATTTTATATCTGCTTTATTATCCTGAATTACTGAAGTTTTCATATAGGTATACAATAATTAAAATATATATAAACACATCAGTACAGCCTCAACGTTGACACTTTTTTTAACGTTTCT
>NW_006478837.1:0-377 GCF_000325575.1 Pteropus alecto | reverse complement strand
AGTGGCCTTCCTGTTTGGGCCTAAGTGCTCAGAAGACAATGGAGGAGGTTGGGCTTTGCTTTGTGCTCCAAGTAGACAAGGCGAGTAGGTAAATAACACATTCAATACAAACCCTCCCATTTATTTGATATTGAAAATTCTATTGACTCTGACCTCTTGTAGTGTGGATAGGTCAAGATATAGGTATTGAACTATCAGACCAAGCACTGGGTTTATTAAGCAAGAAGATATGGTTCCTACCCTTGGTGAATTCGCTATCCAGTGGGGGAGGGTGGACAACTGTGAGAGGCACACAGATCCTAGACCGATACAGCCTTGCTTCAAATCTCAGCTCTACCACTTATAAACTGTGTAAGGTTCGACAAGTTATTTGACCT
>NW_006478836.1:0-376 GCF_000325575.1 Pteropus alecto | reverse complement strand
TTGAATTTTGTCCAATGCTTTTTCTGCATCTAATAATTATGATTTTTATCCTTTATTTTGTGAATGTGGTGCATGACATTCATTGATTGGCAGGTGTAGAACCATCCTTGTGTTCCCTGGAATAATGTATTGTTGAATTTGGTTTGCTAACATTTTGTTGAGGACTTTTACATCTATGTTCATCCAGGATATTGGCCTGTCATTTTTTTTCTTGTGATGTTCTTGTCTGATTTTGATATCAAGGTGAGTTTCGTCTTTAAAATTACTTTGGAAGTATTCTCTCATTTTATTTTTTGGAAATGTTTGAGACGGATTGACACTAATTCTCTAAATATCTGGTGGAATTCACCAGTGAAGCTGTCTGGTCCTGGACTTT
>NW_006478835.1:0-377 GCF_000325575.1 Pteropus alecto | reverse complement strand
GGTAAAACCCATCTGACACGTGAGGAAACTGACTCGGAGATGCTAAGCAATGTGGCCTGAGCTTGCAGAGCCAGGTGACTCACGACCCGCGGGAGCCCCGTCTTGGCCAGGCTCACGGCCACGCACGCAGCGTGGACATACAGCCTGCGGACAGACACAGCTTCTCATCACGAACTTAACTGGGAGGCAGAAACTAACGTACTTTTGCAAGATGCTATTTCATAAACATCAGAGCCGGTCTGATGGGCACCAGAGTTTTCAAACGCTGGCTGACCCTCGCTCGCCACGTGCTGAGCGCTGTCTAAGCGCGTCACACGCATGTAATCGGCCCTGGGAGGCAGCGCTGCTGTTTCTCCCACAGTGACTCGGTGACTCGC
>NW_006478834.1:0-377 GCF_000325575.1 Pteropus alecto | reverse complement strand
TCACCTCTGAACGTCAATGTCCTTATTCGCAGAGTGCTTTAAAAAGAGAGATACACACCGTGTACTGGGATTACGAGCATGGGCTCTGGAGCCAAACTGCCTGGATTCAGATTCTGGCGTTGTCATTTACTAATTTTGTGATTTTCAACATGTTATTTACCTTCTTCACTTGTAACATGGGGATAGTGCTATGTTTCTTATTTATACAGCTGTGAATATTGAGTTCATATTTGTAATATGCTTAGAATAATGCCCAGTACATAGTAAGTACTTAATAAATGTTTACCACTGCCACCTTATAGGATGAAATGAGATGTTATGTATAAAATACCTAGCAGTGCCTGGCACATGTTGATTTTTCAGTAAATTTATTCGCC
>NW_006478833.1:0-376 GCF_000325575.1 Pteropus alecto | reverse complement strand
TTTCCCCTCTGTGCATCTTTTCATGGGGTTTGTGGCCTCACCCAAGGCCACTCCTGCCCTTCTCTATTTGATAGCAGTAATGAGCCACAAAACCCCAGACCTCTAAAGGTCTATGTGAATCGTGAGCCACCAAGACTAATACAAGAAAAACAGGCAAGATCAATAATTTTCTTCTAAATTAGCAATGATTGGGGACACATTCCTGAGAAAATATTCCTGAGAAAAAAGTAAAATATCCAGGCATAAATTTCACAGAAAATATGAAAGGTGTATAACAAGTTATGTTATATGACTGGAGGACATAATAAGAGCGTGAACATGTGACATGTGGTATTCTAAAATGAAAAGCTTAGGGACTAAATGTCTTTTGTTTTTT
>NW_006478832.1:0-377 GCF_000325575.1 Pteropus alecto | reverse complement strand
AATAATACTCTTCCATCTCTCTCCTCGCATGCATGGAGGCCGCAGATGGCCCCGCTCCGCAGTGAGCCTCCCAGATGCGTGTGGGCAGCCTGACAGCCTCGGCGTCCCTGCCTGTCACTGGTGCCAGAGGGGGAAACGAACAAGTGGCCCGTGTTTGGGGCCTTTGTGAGGACGGCAGGTGACACCTGTTCCTTCTGTATTGGCAGGTCCTGTACAGATGGAACAGACAAAGCAGCACATCCATCATCGAAACAAACAAGACATCGGTGGAGCTGTCTCTGCCTTTGGATGAAGATTATATAATAGAAATTAAGCCATTCAGCGACGGAGGGGACGGGAGCACCAGCGAACAAATCCGAATCCCAAAGATGACAAGT
>NW_006478831.1:0-377 GCF_000325575.1 Pteropus alecto | reverse complement strand
TTAGGCTACGTTAGTTGAGGTATAATTTCTAAAAAATAAAAAAAAATTAAAAGCCATAGTTGAGTTTTACTTTGCATTGGTCGGGCTGCCTATTCACTTATGGGCACCCCGATTTTAAAAAGATTTTGACCAAGAGGCGCATACACTGCGAAGAGTGGCCTCATGCAAACCTGAAGCTGTCTGCGTAAAGGATGCACAGAGGGTGCTTACTGTTCGGAGCTGCAGACAGACTCGCGGGGCGCAGCAGCACTGGCCGCAAGGCTAGCGTGGGGAGCGCCCACGACCCTGCCCATTCCCGCCGTGTTCTCTTCAGGGGCTCCCGCCTTCAAAACAATCTTCGGGGGTCACCACTCTTGATTTTCCAACAGCGAATATTT
>NW_006478830.1:0-377 GCF_000325575.1 Pteropus alecto | reverse complement strand
TTATTATTATTATTATTGTCATTGTTGTTATTTGATCTGTACTCAATAAAGGAGATTACTGTACCTGAAAAAAATTGTCTGTATCTTAGAACTAATAGTAGAATAGAGGTGTCTCATTATTTTATGGTGTTTCTAAATTGCTAATAAGACTTTTTGATGGTTCACTAATAACAGTAGCAGTCATGTCTTGAGGCTGGTTTTAAACATCTATTTTCACTGTTAAAGTTATTGTTCATTTAATCTAAAATAGGAGAAGGAGGGAAACATGGCAGCATGAGAGACGTTTCCAGATCTCTCTCCTTGAAACAATGATAAGCTGAACACATAAAACTCAACAAAAAAATCGCCCAAACTGCACACCAGCACGTCTGAGCATG
>NW_006478829.1:0-377 GCF_000325575.1 Pteropus alecto | reverse complement strand
GATGAAGAATGGACTCCAAGGCAGCAAGGAGAGGGCCCAAGAGGACTTAGAGGTAGTATCCTGAAACTTACCAGCATTTAAGTCGGAGCTGCACCTCAATAGGTTACAAGGGGACGGTCTTGGCTTGTTTAGCAAACAACATGCAAAACAGTATGTTACACACTAAGAAGCTATTTACATAACATATTTTCAGTGTGTAAAATAATTTTTATATATATATATAAATTATAGTAATTTATATATATATAAATTTATTATATATAATTTATAAGATATATCCATATAGCGACAGACATATAAATAATAAGCAGTAAGTGTATATTAATCCGAGAGTCAATCAGATTGATTCAGAGTAGTTATTATCAAAAGAGAAGGAG
>NW_006478828.1:0-377 GCF_000325575.1 Pteropus alecto | reverse complement strand
TCGTTCAAACCTAAGCAAATCATTCATGGTGTTTGTGGGTTTCCTGGTCCGTGTCCAGGGCTGGGCCCACGGAAGGAGCCCCCGCAGAGGCAAGGAAGGCAAAAGGGGCTCTTACCCAGGCTGCTTTTCCCCGCCGCGGCCTGGCCTCCCATACTGAGCTCACCGAGAGTCCAGACACGGTTCCGGGACTGTCAAAACAACAACGCAGACCCGACACAGACAATCGGTGGGAGTCAAGGCAACCCACCCATCACGTCCCTCCAGCCTCTGTCTCTCGGGGGGGGGTCTCATCGAGGGACTCCTGCGCAAGCCCTGCTCCCAGCTGTGCCCGTGTTTCCAGCGTGTCGTTGTGCTGGGGACCCCAGGCATTAGGCTGG
>NW_006478827.1:0-377 GCF_000325575.1 Pteropus alecto | reverse complement strand
GGGAGAGGGCCATGGTCATAACCATGTCTGCTCCTAAATTAAAGAAGAAGAAATTCAGGAGAAAGGGAATGCGTAGATAACACCTCCAGTCTACTTCTAAAAGGAAGAAGACTTCCCGAATACATCTTCGGAAGGCACCAATGTATAGACTGCAAGTTACCACATTGGTGGCTATGTATTTTTGTTTATGTTCCCCAAACCAGAATGAGACAACTGGTAACTGGAAATTAGAAGTGTGGTAAGTGAGATAACCAAGAAGTTGTTTTTCTGATGCACTTTTGACTCCTCCTCAAAGTTATTTTCTTTCATTCATACCCTTTTTGCCTTAACTTTCTCCCATGATTTTATTCAAGAAAAAATTAGAGTCTACAGCCATG
>NW_006478826.1:0-376 GCF_000325575.1 Pteropus alecto | reverse complement strand
TTCCAGGTGCTGGGAATACAGCAGTGAACAATACATATTTTAATGGATGAAAAACTACGACATCTCTATAATATGACTACAGAATGGCCCAAAGATATGAGTAAACAGGCTTAGGGTCCAAAAACTCAGTTTACCATTGTAGGAGCGAAAACAATGAATGTAAATATAAGGTAAGTTTTTACAGTTGGTGTTGGCCAGATGACTGATGATTTCAATACCGGGTAAAGCTGGATGCGCATGTGTGGGAGTGCATGTATAAAAGAGCTGCCACTGTTCACTGGGTACCTCAGTTGGTTCAGAGTCACAAAGGCAGCTACAGAAATTGAGCACCAAGTTTTTAGTATCTCACTCACACTCGTTGGTATCCTTTTTCTTC
>NW_006478825.1:0-377 GCF_000325575.1 Pteropus alecto | reverse complement strand
TTGGCCAACATCGATTAATAACCACCACAACACCCACATTTTTGAGGCGTTATAGTACTATGTGCTTTGTATATATTATTTACTCATCACTTCAGCTCCAGGTGACGGATATGACTAGTATCGACATTTTAGAGTAGCGAAGGCTAACAGACTAGCTACTCTGCCCAAGATCATCCTGCTTGGAGGAACTGAGACTCAAATCCAGGAGGTCTGTCCATAAAACTCACCCTCTTAGGCACTACACTTGAACATTCCATTGTTTTCTGCCATCTTACACAAAACTGAGCAAGGCTTCAACTGTACCACCCTACACATGTTCTTTGCTGAACAACTTCATAGAAAGGCATAATGAAGATTGTTCTCTATTTCTATGAGAC
>NW_006478824.1:0-376 GCF_000325575.1 Pteropus alecto | reverse complement strand
TACAAACATCGAATCCTTGCGTGGCACACTCGAATGTAACATAATGTTGTATGTTGATTTGGTCTCGATAAACTGATTAATAAACACGTGATCGTTTTGTACATGACTGTCACGCACGAGCCAGCTGTCTCATGGTGATAAGAGCGCCCTCTCTGGGGTCACACTGGAAGATCCACTCGGCCTTCGGCCTCGAATATGCCTGGGCTTAAATGCCGGCATTCTTCCCCAATATTTATGTTCCGCTGTCACAATCATATCATTTAGTTGTGACATCACAATTATATTAGTGAGAGAAATAGACAAGTACACACACGTACATGTTTAACACTGAAGAGCCAAAAAATGGGTTTCTCACTTACAATGATATGGTTTTTTC
>NW_006478823.1:0-376 GCF_000325575.1 Pteropus alecto | reverse complement strand
TGGTCTGACCAGCAGTAAATTCCTCACTTAGTCGATTGTGAAAGGGCTAGAAAAGTTTTCAGCTAAGAGGTCTGCACTCATTGCTGCTAAACCCACTAGGAAGAGCAGAGCTGCTGATGAGTGAACCCACTCCCATGCCTCCCCCATATACTGATGCAGCCTGGAAGAAGCAGCTAGGTCAATTCAGTGTGCCTATGCTTACAGCTTCTGGCTACAGAAGGTGACTCTGGGAACATACAGGCCGGGAGAACCATAGCCCGTCACTTCAAATTCACAGGAGTAGTGCCTCGAGACCAAGGTAACCATGTTGTAAAGGAAATGCCCACTTCCTCAGGGAATGTGGGGCTGTCCCACAGCCTGGGAAACACCGCCCTAC
>NW_006478822.1:0-376 GCF_000325575.1 Pteropus alecto | reverse complement strand
CATCATTAAGAATCACTTAAAGTCTACCTAAACAGAAGTTATATAACTAAGGACGTAGAGAAGAAGCCATGTTGAGACTGATACAGAGGCGGAGATATGGAACAAGCTGGTCCCACATCCCTGTATGGGGGTTAAAAATCTGGAGGGATATCTCAGCTGCAGAGGTACCCCCTAAGGAGTGAGAGGTCCCAGCCCCACACAAAGGTCCCCAGCCTAGGGCTCCAGTGCTGGGAAGAGAAGTCTGCACAACTTCTGGATGTGAAAACCAGAGGAGATTGTGGCTGACTGAGATGGAAGACTGCTTAAGTCCCAGGTGTTTCTCTCAAAGGGCCTGCACATGCACTTACTCACTGACAAACTCACTTGCTCTGAGCTC
>NW_006478821.1:0-376 GCF_000325575.1 Pteropus alecto | reverse complement strand
GGGAAAACCACCACAGTGGAAGCTCTTAATAATGGACAAAATGATACAATCTATGGATATGTCAGCTTCTTTCCTCAGCCACCCCAATGCTTGCTCAATGATCCCATGAATAAAGTGGCCTTGTTAGCAGGTATGGAAGTTATGCATGATCTCAAAAACAGTGTTTTCGTTTTATCAGGTTTGACCTAGCTAATGCTACAACTGAGTACCCAATCTGTCAATCACAGAGACTAATGCTGAGCCCCCGACATGGTGCCATCCCTCCAGGAGATTTTCAGGGGAACGTCTCAGGACTTCCATGCTTAAAAGTACAGGTTAATAGAAAACTACAGCAATGAATAAAAATGTAGGATTACTGAGAACTCAGACCCTTTGA
>NW_006478820.1:0-376 GCF_000325575.1 Pteropus alecto | reverse complement strand
TCTGGTCTGTGTCTTAGTGTTTTCATGTATGTAAAACCCTACTATGTGCCAGGCACTGCGTGAAATACTAGAGACACAAAGAAGAAAAGGCCAAAGGCCTCAACTCAAAGGAGCGGCAGGCCGAGGTAAGGTGGATTCACAACTACCTCAGGTGTGAGAGAAGCTCTATGTCACCCTAGGCTCAGAGGACACGGCACTCAGCCTACAGGTGAAGGGAAACAAGGGCCCCTTCCAGGGCGGACCGAGAGAGACACGCGTGACACAGTTAAAGAGCCCATCAGTGCTGCCTCTGAAGTGCTGTGTAGGCTGAAGTAATCAGAGAGGTCTTCATGGAGGAGGCAGAATTAAGGGCCTAATATGATCTTCCCAGGCCAGG
>NW_006478819.1:0-376 GCF_000325575.1 Pteropus alecto | reverse complement strand
CCAAATTCTACATTTTCCTAAGTTCTTCGGGACCAAATCTCGACTGGCACTCTAGAGACAACCTCTGAAACCTTGGAATACCTTGCCTGATAAGAGCGTCATTTCATCTTGGGAACCAAACCAAACACGTTCTGCTAATGATGTAATTTATGGTGAATGCCTGTATTTGTACATATGGGGTTTTGGGAGAGGTTGTGTCAGTTTGAACACTGGGGTTTGGGGGTGGGGCAGTTGGAGACCAAGTAACTATGGACAGTTACGTTTTTGTCTCCACATCTGTGTACTGACTCCCAGTAAAACCCTGCACTCCAAGTCTTGGTTAACCATTTCTGGTTGGCGATGCTTCACACGAGTTGTCAGACCACACTGCTGGAAG
>NW_006478818.1:0-376 GCF_000325575.1 Pteropus alecto | reverse complement strand
CTGCCCTGCTGGTCGATATCCTAGTGAGGAGAAACAGACCCGCAAACACAGGGCGGACAGGGAAAGGTGATACGAGCGTACTGGAACACATCGAACTGTACACTTAAGATGAATACATTTTATATATGTGAATTGTATCTCAACAAAGCTTAAAAAAAAAATCTGTGGGGGAAGTTTGCATGGCTTGTGAGAGGAACAAAAGGCATTGGGCAAAAGAGAAAGTGGTGAGAAATGAGAGCTGGGGACAAATCACAGAGGGTTTTGAGCAGAGGAGGGAAGGGACCCGATTCCTATCTGCTGCATAGAGGTGGAGGTGAGGGAAAAGGTAGAAGGAGGGAGATCCTCTTGTCAGGAGGCATACAGAAGTTTCTGCGGT
>NW_006478817.1:0-376 GCF_000325575.1 Pteropus alecto | reverse complement strand
ACCAGGGGCTAGATGTGGTGCTGGTGGCCTTACATTCATCCTACCGTTTAATACTCATCGAAATCCTGTGCCACACGCATGACTGTCCCCATTTTACAGAGGAGGAAATTGCAGCTTGGGGAGGTAATGTGCCCAAGGCATCACATTAGGAAGCGGTGGAATCAGTTTTGGAGCAGAGATTTGGCTCTGGGTTGAAATGAGGGATAGCAGGAGCCCTCCTCCCCTCAGCCCCTCTCATTCCAAATCTACCTACCACACAGCAGATTCACTTCAGATGTTTACGTCAAATGCATATGCTACCCTCCGCCTCTAAACTTTCTGAATCAGTAGGTCTGGGGTGATGCGTTTTGAATAAGCACCCTGGGTGAGCTATCAT
>NW_006478816.1:0-376 GCF_000325575.1 Pteropus alecto | reverse complement strand
GTGTTATATGGAGCAAGTGAAAATTCATAAAAGACCAGATGAATAAAAACTCTCTTACTTAGGAAAAGCAAAGATTCCACTTAAAAATAGTAGTAAACTAAATTGAGCAGTTTATAAAAGGAAGAGCGCAATGTATGCTAGAGGCATGCTCATAAAGTTGGCAAACTTGGCCTTCACCAGGAATATCCAGCATTGTCTGGTCCTCCCTCCCACCTCACCAGGAATATCCAGCATTGTCTGGGAGGGAGGACCAACACTTTCTAAAAGAGGTGTAATAGGAAACATACAAAACCCTGTCTATTCACACTTGACGGTATCATATACCTAGGAGAGTCAAAAGAATCACCTGAAAAAAAAAAAAAGTTTAATTACCACT
>NW_006478815.1:0-376 GCF_000325575.1 Pteropus alecto | reverse complement strand
CGGGCTTGTTCAGGGTGGCATGGCCGTAGACGGAGGTGATGGCTTTTGAAAATAATGTTTGTCAAAGCCATATACCAGTTTTTTGACAAAGTGAAAAAATAATAATTTTTAGATTTTTTTGTTTTAGTTTTAGCAATGTGGTTTTCTTGGTCCCTCTCTTCCATTTGGCATTACATCTGTTATTATTTTTGGACGCTATTGCAACATTTATTAAATTAAGCAAACGGGGTAATAATTACGAAAAAATTAAAAACGGGTAGTTTGACTTGTAGGAGACTTGGCAGGAGTCTCAGTGCATTGGTCTCATTTCGAATCTCTGTTCAAATCGCCAAGTTCCCAACAAGGGCCGCACTCTCTTCTGAAAGCCAGCAGCTGG
>NW_006478814.1:0-376 GCF_000325575.1 Pteropus alecto | reverse complement strand
TTTTTAGGGTGATTTGGGGTGTTTTTTCACAATGCTTTACATCTTCTTCTGAGACTTTGTTGGCAGAATCTTTAACTTCATATTTCTTCTAACGGTCTCTTCTAGACAATCTAAACTCTTTCTACCATGCACCTCAAATTCTTCCAATCTCTGCCCATTGCCTGATACAAAAGCCACTTTGACATTTTAAAATATTTTGTATAGAAGCACCCCATTCCCAGAAACCAAAATCTGTATTAGATTTCTACAGTTCTCATTAAAAAATCACCACAAACTAAATGGCTTAAAACAACACAAATTTATTTTCTAACTGTTCTGTAGGTCAGAAATCTGATATGAGCCTCAATGGGCTAAAATCAAGATGTCACAGCACTGC
>NW_006478813.1:0-376 GCF_000325575.1 Pteropus alecto | reverse complement strand
TTGATGCATAAGTGAGAAGGGCCCGGTGATACAAGAGAAGGGAAGGACTACATCTTGTAGGAAGAGCAGATCATGGGGATCATGGACAGGATTTTGGGTTTCATCAGAGGTGTAATTATAAGCCACTGGAGGTTTTCAACAGGGTGATAACATGATATGATTGATATTTTACAAAGCTCACCCTGCTGGTCAAGTGAAGAATGGACTGGGGGCTGGTAAGAGTCAAAGTAGAATTTAGTCAGAATAGCCCGGAAAGAGAGGTTAGTGGCTGGTACCAGTGGAGGTGGAACAAAAAGGAAAGTAGGAGCTGTGGTTTTAAGATGCCATACTAATTTTCCCGAGGTCATTTCTCAACTCCAAAATTTTCTTTACCACC
>NW_006478812.1:0-376 GCF_000325575.1 Pteropus alecto | reverse complement strand
AGGGTAAGTGTAATGATGATCAGAGTGAAAAATGTCCATTGTAATGGAACTTTACAACTGGGTTTAAAAATTATGAAATAATTTATAAGTCATTTAAAATCTATTAGAAGATGAAAAATTATTTTGAATTATTGACTAAGGATATTAAGAATAGTTTTGTTAAGAACAGAGATGCATAATAACTAGACTGATTATTCATTCGTATTTCCATCATTTTTTTTTAATTGACATGAATTTTGCAGTGTCACTCATATGTAGAATCTTTTTAAAAAGTTGAACTCATGGAAACACAGTGGGAAAATGGTTGCAAGGGCTTGTGGGTTGGTAGGGGACATAGGGAGAGGTTGGAGAATTATCTATTAAAAATAATTTATAA
>NW_006478811.1:0-376 GCF_000325575.1 Pteropus alecto | reverse complement strand
ATTTCTGGTTGTGAAAACCAGCAGAGATTGTGGCTCAGTGAGATGGAGGGCTGCTGGATTGGCAGACATTTCTCTTAAGGGGCCCACGCGCACAGACTTACTTGCTATTGAATTCACTCTGAGCTCCAGTGCTTGGGCAGCAGTTCAAAAGGTGCTGGGAACAAGTGGGGATAAACTGAATTCGTCTGACTTCAGGGAAAGGGCTGAGAGAGCAGGTTTCTCCCAGACAGAAGTGCTGGCAGAGTGCTTTGTTTCTTTGTTAAGCTCTCTTCAGCCCGGTGTGCAGACTCAGGTGCCGCCATATCTGAGTCTCAATCAACTTGGTTATCCTGCCCTGGTGCTTCCCTGAGACCCCGCCCCTCCCAGCTTGTGGGCC
>NW_006478810.1:0-376 GCF_000325575.1 Pteropus alecto | reverse complement strand
ATCCGGGAGCTCAGCGCACAGCCGACCCGCACACGATGCATCCCCGGCTGGGGTCTGAGCCCGTAAAGGCTGGTGTGACACGGTCCGAGGTCTGTGCTACTAAACATTCACGTTCTAAAGTCCCTCTCAAAGATTGTACTTGAAACGTTCTGACTTCCAGGTACGGTCATCTCCCTTACAATGCACGTCGGTGACGATAAGAACTTGAAACATCTTTTCCGAGACGTCTGTCATACCCAGCAGTTGGCTCTCCAATGAGCGATGCTTTGAAAATTTGAGGGCCAAAGAGAGAGATCATCCACACACGCATCTCAGTAATGTATGACCACTGAGTCGCACCGACGTTAAAGCACAGGGACTGAGCCATGTTGTTCCC
>NW_006478809.1:0-376 GCF_000325575.1 Pteropus alecto | reverse complement strand
TGATGCTAATCTTAACCCAAAAGTAACTATAACAGTAACCCTAAACCAAATCTTAACCCTAATGCTAAATCTAACCGTATCTAACCTCTAACCCTAACCATAACCCTAACCATAACCCTAACGTAAACATAACCTAAAGTAATCCTAACCTAATCATAACCCTAACACTAATTCTAACTCTAACCTGTTATGCTAACCCTAACCCGAAACATAACTGTAACTTAATCCAAATCATAACGCTAAACCAAACACTAACCCTAACCCTAAACCTACTCTAAATTTTACACTAAAAATAACCCTAACATTAACCGCTGACCCCGAAAAAAACCCTAACGCTAATTTAACTTAAAACTAACTCTAACCCTAACCCTAACCC
>NW_006478808.1:0-376 GCF_000325575.1 Pteropus alecto | reverse complement strand
GTGTGAGGGTGAGTGTGTGAGGGTGTAAGGGTGAGGGTAGTGTGAGTGTGAGGGGGAGGGGATGCAGGGGAGGAGGGGCCTAAAGAGCTGCGTGCAGACAGGAGGCTCCCATTATGGGCAGTGGTGGGCGAGGTCTGTGGACCGTGGTGGGCGGGGCCCGTGGAGAGATGCGCAGGGCTTGAAGCTGCTGCATCAGGAGGTGAGGCCGGATGTCGAGCCCAGGGAAAGGGGCGGGGCCTGAGGGTCTCTAAAGGGCGTAGAGCAGCTGATGAAGATCTGGGTGATATGCGCTGATTTTTTACTGGGGTGGGTGGTGGGAAATTGGGGGGTTTCAGGGAGCTTTGGGAGACCTCGGAAGAAGGCCGCAGTGAAGGGG
>NW_006478807.1:0-376 GCF_000325575.1 Pteropus alecto | reverse complement strand
TGAATTATAAAGTAGCAGAACATTTTCTTATATTTAAGTATTTCTACTTGAATCAGCAGCTAATAATTTTTGGCCTTTTTCATCATTCCGGCTTTCAAGAATACTTAAAGTATTTGAAATAATAATCAGTGTATAAAATAAGGTGAGGCACTGATGTAGGATCAAGAGCAGGCTTTAACATAATTTCTGTGATTCTGGGAGATCTCCTTACATTCTAAAGTGGTGATTATTCTTATGTGAATTGTGTATCAAACCAGATATACAAAAATCATTTTCAAGGCTGATTTTTGTATTCTCATGTTCAGTTGTCTGTAATACATAGAATACAAAGATATTTCGTTTTCCAGGACTTATCCCTTATAACATACCACCTTGA
>NW_006478806.1:0-376 GCF_000325575.1 Pteropus alecto | reverse complement strand
CTGTCTCGAGGCAACGTGCCAATGCTAATCCTACCTTGTCCCAGCTGTCACTTCCCCTCCCAGTACCCCGTCTGCCAGCCCGGCACACACAGCTGAACCCCTTGCTTGCTGGCCCGGTCCCCCTGGTCTTCTCCCAGCAGCGTGCTGTGTTCGCACGCGATTTCCCTGAGAGACTGCTGCTTCCCTCCCTGCCCCTCACACTGCAGCCTCGCCCAGGCACTCGCACAGATGCCACCTCGCAGCTATCTGACTACATGCATCCCTGTCTCTCTCCTGTGTGCTGTGCCTGGTGCTGTGCTGGGTGCTGGGGCTGCAGGTAAGTCAGACCCGCCCCAGCTCAGGCCTGGCGGCAGACCCACACGTGCCTGCCCTTCCA
>NW_006478805.1:0-376 GCF_000325575.1 Pteropus alecto | reverse complement strand
ATATATGGTTCAAAAAGCCCATTTTAAGTTCCTGCTCTGTGCCATGTGCTGCGTTGGCATCAAAAGTACAAGGATAAGTATGATGTGACCTCTGCCCCTAAGGAGGAAGCACAGTGACCACCATGATCCAGCCACACACACGCACATTCACGGGACCCAGCCAAGGTGTGAGGTGGTGGCCAGCGAGTGGTCCCCGGAGAAGCTGAGACCTCCGTGAGGTCTTAAAAGGTAAATAGGAATTAGATGGGAGGGGGGCAGGGGGAGCGCAGTGCAGATAGAACAGCCTGAGCAAGGCCCCAGGGCTCTTGTCCGTCCAACTAAAGGGAAGTCTATGTTCCTGGAGGATTGAGTGTATGGTAAGGGGTGGCATAGGATG
>NW_006478804.1:0-376 GCF_000325575.1 Pteropus alecto | reverse complement strand
CACTGGGTGTGTTGGTTCTGCAGCCTTTCAGGAGAGGCTCCAGTGCAGGCCAAGGACAGCCGCCATTTGTGCCCAGCTCAGGGCCTCCTCATGGTAGCAGAAAGTGAACTGCAGCTGGTTGCTGCTTGTGTTGGCCTTGATGCTTGGGAGAGGCTGTGTTGTGAACCCAGGCCAGCCACCACATCTGCCGGGCTCATAGCTGCTTAGTTGAAGCTACGTTCCAGGCCAACACTCGTCTCAGCTTCTGCTAGGCTCGGGACCACCTAATGGGAGTTATAATGCAAGGTGAGATCAGTCGCTGCATGGGGCTGCTTAGCATGAGGTACAGGACACACTGAAGGCAGCCACTGCTTGTTTGGGGTTTGTGGACCTTTGA
>NW_006478803.1:0-376 GCF_000325575.1 Pteropus alecto | reverse complement strand
AGTTTAATATGATTTACTTTTTATATAACTAGAGTGGATTCCAGATCATCTTAATATTAATACCTTCTTTACTCCTTTACGTTGTGATACGCTATCTTGAATGGAAGAAAATGAAGAGGAATCATAGATAAGCTAGTGGGTAATTGCTCATTCATTACATGAGGAAATCCATGGAAGTGTGTCAAACAGTCAACATTGTCTGCCAACTTGCTTTCTCAGTGGGAAGAAAAGGTTGAGAACTATTTCTCTGGTTGTATATTACTATATTTTGTTTTCCAACCCCAGTCAAAGAGTGATCCCTCTAATTTCTCTGTGCTTCAGGGAAACATTTGGGCCAGAACGAATGGGAGAACAATGCCTTCTTGTAGTCGCCATG
>NW_006478802.1:0-376 GCF_000325575.1 Pteropus alecto | reverse complement strand
TCGGAGGCGTCTCTCATTCTGCCATGTTTCCAAAGATCCTCCTCACCTAGTCTCTGCTCGGCTCCATAGCCTCTAATGTCGACAGGTCACTCAGGGCTGGTCCACCTCATCCTCGGAGTCCCCATCTCAGCTCACCGAAGAGACACGTGCAGTACTCGCAGGCCCGGAAGCTTAGGCCCAAGGACCACTTCCATCATTTTAAATATCAGCAGGACACATGGCTCTTCAGATGTAGTTTGCTTCCTTGGACCAAACTCTCAGTAGATGCAACTTCCTGGTCATGTTCTTACAAAGGAAGTTGCTTGCTCTCCACTTCCTCTTTCCCCATGCTGAGGGCTAAAACGCTAACAGATTGCTGGCGAGCTAACTTCTACCA
>NW_006478801.1:0-376 GCF_000325575.1 Pteropus alecto | reverse complement strand
TTTTTTATAAATACCACAATATTTGACATGTTAAATCCTATTTAGAAGCCTTTGTCTTTCAACAAGAAGATGAAACCATTCAAATTTACTGAACTAGATGGTATGTTTGACCTTGCTTTGTCATCATTATTTGGACAAGCTCGTTCATAATGTCCAATGATGAGGCAGCAGCAATGAAGAAAAGAGATTTGTCCCAAACATGGTGGCTTCTGACAGAAGAGGCCAATAAGTTCCTTGCTATTCCTTTTTTCTCCCTCTCATTTGCTCTATGAACCAGATAGGAGACTTTCTTTTAGGTGTTTTCATACTTTGGAAGTTAAACATCCAATTTTCGTTCCATTAAAATTTCATTTTGTGTGTGTTTATTGTATATATA
>NW_006478800.1:0-376 GCF_000325575.1 Pteropus alecto | reverse complement strand
AAATTTACACAATGTTGTGTGTCAGGATATTTCTATTTAAAAAATTAAATCCTACCTCCAGGTCATGCTATCATGCAGGGAGTGGCAGGCAGGCTCTTGGCTCACGGCGGTTGTGAAAAAAATGACAACTGGGGAAGAACTATGGTTCTCCTGGTGTTCCCTGTTGACTAGCCTTCAGAGGCCCTTGTGTGGGACATAAAGCGCTCTTCCATCACTTCCTTAGATGGCACCCCTAGCCTCTCTAGTCATCCCAGCTCGCTCTCTTTTCCTGATCCCATTTTATGCTTTTTATAACCTAAGAAAGGAAACCAAGGCCTAGAGAAATATAAAAATTCCTATTCAGTTTTACATTCCTGTTAAAATGCTCCCTTTTTTT
>NW_006478799.1:0-376 GCF_000325575.1 Pteropus alecto | reverse complement strand
AAGTAATAGATATAAAGAACTTAGAAGAAACCCTGACATATAGTAAGCATTCAGATGAAGTTTTAACATATTTTTATATATCATGGAGATTTTAATAAACATACATTTGGTCTTTTTATAACTCTTCCATGTCAATATTCATTTGTGTGTACATAAGCAAACTCCAACACTGATCGTTGCTCTGTCTGTGATTATTTAAGGAGCTTGTGAAATGTTTTTGCAAAAATAAGTTGTAGAAACATGGAAAATTAGGCGGGGGAGGCCCAGAGGGACTATAGCAAATCTCTGTTGAAGCTGTAAATAGACACAGAAGTTCCATCTTCCAGTCCAGCGCTCAGACTAATAGGATAGACTTTGCTTCCTCTTACAAAGGAGC
>NW_006478798.1:0-376 GCF_000325575.1 Pteropus alecto | reverse complement strand
GAATATAGTCAATAATATTGTAATAAACTAAATATGGTGTCAGATCGGTTCTAGATTTCTTAGGGGGGGATCACTTCATAAGGTACATACATGTCTAAGCATGATGTTATATACCTGGAACTAATATTGTATATCAACCATAATTGAAAAATAAGTTTTAAAAAATAAATGTCATGAGGAAAAAGTATCCACCAGTCCTGAGAAGTACACCCTTCCTGATGCATGTGTACTGCTTGGAGTTGGGGTTTCACTTTGCTCCCCCAGTTCTGAGTGAGCTACCTTCGAGACGGAAATAGTGCATAAGAACGAACCCCCCAGTTTATATCATCTCTGATGGTCAAGTTACAATTAGTTAAGTTACAAGTTACAATGGTCA
>NW_006478797.1:0-376 GCF_000325575.1 Pteropus alecto | reverse complement strand
GCTTTGTGGGTCAGTCAAGAACTGCCAGTTAAAGGGAAACCACTACAAGTCTTTCAAAAAGGAAGAGATCCAATGTTGAAATTAGGTGCTGCCTGATCAGAGGAGCAAAGGTCAAGGCGATGGGTATCATTGAAGACTCAGGGCCGTGCAGGAAACTGTGCCAAAGCTAGAGCTTCTCTGATGCCCCAGAGCTGGAGACCGACAGGGGAATGTGGAATCTAAGAAAGCTCAAGATGTCCCTATCACTGAAGACTGCACTAGCCTGCCACAAGTACTGCCAGAGAAAGAATAGACTCAGCCTCCCTTTTGACTCTACATACTTTAGGAGATCCTCTCACGGTAGATTATAACTGGAAACTTGCCAGCAAAGGTTTCT
>NW_006478796.1:0-376 GCF_000325575.1 Pteropus alecto | reverse complement strand
GTTGGGGATAAAATTAGCGTTAGGTTTAGGGTTAGGTTTAGGGTATGAGATTATGGTTTGGGTTAGTTTCAGATTTAGGATTAATGTTAAAATTCAGTTTAGGGTTATGTTTAGGTTTATCTTTAGGGTTAGGTTAGAGTAAGTTTTAGAGTTTGGTTTAGGTTACAGTTAGGGTTAGTGTTAGGGTTATTGTTAGGGTTAAGTTAAGCCTTATGTTTACTTTAGGGTAAGGGATAGTGAATGGGGTTAGGTTAGGGTTATTCTCAATATAAAATTTAGTGTTAGGCTAAAATTTAGAATTAGGTTGAGGATTTACTTTACATTTAGGGTTAGCGTTTGTGTTTGTGTTAGGGTCACATTTAAGATTTGGGTTAGA
>NW_006478795.1:0-376 GCF_000325575.1 Pteropus alecto | reverse complement strand
CACGCACACACACGTGCACACACACACGCACACACATGCACACACGTGCACATGCGCACACAGACACACGCACACACGCACACACACATGCACACATGTGCACGCACAGACACACGCGCACACATGCGCATGCACACACACTCACACACATGCACACATGTGCACATGCGCACACAGACACACACATACGCACACGCACAGACATGCACACACATGCACATGCGCACACACAGACACAGACACACACATGCACATGCACACGCACGTGCATATGTGCACACACAGACACAGGCATACACACGCACGCACACACGCACCTGCACACACACATACACACCCTGAGTGGTACTACACATCCAGACACTGGTGATTTGTA
>NW_006478794.1:0-376 GCF_000325575.1 Pteropus alecto | reverse complement strand
CACCATTTCTGTTTCCTGGGTCTCCCTGAGTCCTTTTCACTCTTACAACCAGTGTGGATCACAAGGTGACAAAAAGCTACGAGAGAGCCTCCAGGGACTGTTAACAGCTAGGGATTGCAAGAACCTCTAAACCGAAAATGGAAAATGGATGTCCATGGGGCGTGGCAATTCTCCTCGCCCCTACTCGCTTAATTAACAGCCGAGGTGGGGAGGCGTGGCTCAGCTAAATCAGCTTTTGTCATTGGGCAGGAATTTGTTCCTGCCTAGAATGTTTGCATTTAAACAATTGTTTAGAGCTTGGGGCTGATTCTTTAGTCTTCTTACAGTTTCTTGGGAAGGCGTGGTCACAGGTGGGCACAGGAAATTCCTGATTCAG
>NW_006478793.1:0-376 GCF_000325575.1 Pteropus alecto | reverse complement strand
CTGTATTTCCACAGAGCCCTCCATCCTTGACCATCCGCCACCCAGAAACGACCTCTTCCGGGAGGACACCCCTCCCCAGAGAGCTAACGTCTAGGAATAGACCCCGAAATGATAAGGAGACAAAGTGCTACTTACATGAGAGGTTTAACTCCCCCACCGCGAAATCCCCTGTGCCCTTCCGGGACAGGCCTCCACACGTCTCCCGTTTGTTTGAGTTGCCTCTCCCATGACTGCCCCTGCCTGGTTCTCATCTCCCACCTAAGCCTTCCTTGGGCTCAGATCCCTTCTGGCCTGGCAGCTCCAGCACTCGCCTCCTCTTCCCTGTCTCTTGACCCTCAGAACATCGCTCTGTATGAGTGGCTGCCCAGCTTCCTGC
>NW_006478792.1:0-376 GCF_000325575.1 Pteropus alecto | reverse complement strand
ATATCAAGGGTGGTCATCTAAACAACATCTAAACAAGGGAATTTTTAAAGATAAAAAAAGGTGATATCTGTAATTATGTTGGGCCAACAGTTGTAAACCCTACCTACAACAGTCTGTATTTTCCCTATTTTCACTTTTCACACAGTATTATGACTTTAGTTTACTTTTATTCATCTCCTACCAGTAGGGAGCTCCATAAGGGCAAGACTCATATATCTTGCTCATGTTTTTATCCTGTAGGACATAAAACAACAAAAACAAAAACAACTAAGAGTCTGCCAACACATGGCTGTTCAATAATTTGTTTTACTCAATAAATGAATGGATATAGTGGGATCCCCCATAAGAGAAAGTTGATTCTGGGAATGATTTGTTC
>NW_006478791.1:0-376 GCF_000325575.1 Pteropus alecto | reverse complement strand
GCAAAAAAAAAAAATGAAGACGTTTAAAACTCGAGCTCCTTGCGCACAGCCGTGAGCGTCTCGGGATTTTGCTGAGAGCACTCTCTGGGGGGTCGATGTGATTTATCTTCTGGTTTGAAGCGTTTTTCTGCCAGCTCCGTAGGCCATAACCTGGGGGCGGGAGGGAGTTAGTGGACGGGCGAGCTGTGTGCGTCAGTCGTATAAGGAGAGTCTGAATTTCTTGTAGCCTAAAAATATAAAGCACGGCATGAAGCACAGGAAAACGCCTTCGAAAGAGAGACGGTTCCAGGCATGAGGAGCTGGGCCCGGGAGGCGTGGGCGAGGCCCTGTGCTCGTTAGCAATATTTCACCTGTTCGTTCGCAGGTAGGTCGTGAC
>NW_006478790.1:0-376 GCF_000325575.1 Pteropus alecto | reverse complement strand
GAATGAATGAATGAATGAATGAGTCAAATGTTTCTTGCTCAATAAAGGCTTCCCTGACTCTTCCCCCACAGCTATATGGCTGCATAGATCTCTGTGTTTTTCCTTCATGGCACTTATCCCACAGTTTAACTATCTCAGCCAGATAGTTAACTAGGCAACTGGTTGTGTAAGGTCTCTTTCCTCTTTGCCAAATTATAAGCAATTTGAGAGTGGTGACCACGTCTAACTTGTTTAGCAGCAGAGTTAGTAAATATTGGATTGATGGGAAGTTGATGGATGGTTGGATGAAATGTGATGGATAGATGAATGGAATGGGCTGAATGGAATGAGATGAAAGGAGTAGTATGGATGGATGGATGGATGGATGGATGGATGG
>NW_006478789.1:0-376 GCF_000325575.1 Pteropus alecto | reverse complement strand
GGTGGACCCGTGCCGAGGGTGGAGAGAGTTCACAGCCCAGGGGACTTGGGCGCAGGGAAATGTCCCCAGGGGTGGGCGACCTGTTGGCAGGCGAGCACAGGTGAGCAGCGCCCAGGACAAGCTCACGAAGGCTGAGACATCCTGCAGAGCGCGCACGGGGGAGCCCGCCTGGACCCCGTGTGGCAGAAGGGAGCCGGGAGGGACAGGAGCCGGCCCCTCTCCTCCCCCCACTGCCCACGACTCAGTGTCCCCTGGCACGGGGACCCCTCCCTGGGGAGCGGCCACCTGCTTTGTCCCGGGCGTCTCGGTCCACGGACCCCTTTCATCATGTGCCCAGCTCTCAGCCACAACGGCTCACTCAGCCCAGGCGCCCCGG
>NW_006478788.1:0-376 GCF_000325575.1 Pteropus alecto | reverse complement strand
GACATCTTGGTTGCTTCTGTTTTTGGCAATTATGAATAAACCTGCTATAAAAATTCACTTACATGTTTTTGTGTAGATACAACATGCAAGTACACATGTGTGTTTTGAGCACTTTGTTACTTTCTAACACTATAAGATGTTCCAGACTCATTTTGTTTATTTTCTGCCCCAGTCCTAGAATCAGTCATTTCTTCTAGGGGTCCTGGTTTCTTTTATTGGAGAATGGTGATAGAAACCAAGATCTTGTTGTGATATTGTTGCTTCTAGGCTCTCTCAGTTGACAGCAAGGAAATATGTTTGTGTGTACTAACTTTTGTCTATTTGCCTATCTATAAATATTTCTGTATGTGTCCATCTATATCTGTATTATGCTAAT
>NW_006478787.1:0-376 GCF_000325575.1 Pteropus alecto | reverse complement strand
GAGTAACAGAGAGATACTAGTCTGAAGCATTTGATAACGTGTAGGTGAGAGATGATAGCATGGAATTATGTAAACGTAGTGTAAGTGAAGAGATTTGGGCACATTTCAGATATATTTTAGAAGCAGAGTTGATAGATTTTGTGAAAGTTTGGATGCGATAGCAGAGAGATGGAGGATTACTCCTAATTTCTCCCTTGCTCAACTGGTTAAAGGATGTTCCTACCATCAAGACAGAGAAGACCAGGAAAAACCATGTTTATGGGAAAATTCAAGAGTTGTCTTGATCATGTTAAATTTAAGACATCTTTGAGGCAGTCAAATAATTATGTCCTGCTTGGCATTTGAATACATGAGTCTGGAGATTAGAGGACATGTC
>NW_006478786.1:0-376 GCF_000325575.1 Pteropus alecto | reverse complement strand
GGCAGAAAGGTGAAGAAGAGGGAGGTGTCTGCTCCTGTCCAGAGGTCTGATATCAAATTCAAAAAGAAGGAAGGAGCAGAGGCCTCAGGAAGGAGACCCAGGGCCTTTCGCAGGAGCTGGGACTCTGTCTAATTGTGGCTCTGGGATCCCCTGTGTCCACCCTCCAGGAAGGCGGATATGCTAGGAATGGCCTGCCTTCCCTAAAGACCCGGGGGCAAGACAGCCTTCTGTTCTAAGAACAACCATATATATACGCGCATATATATTTATATATATATATTACATATCTATGCGCATATATGTATATTCATGTATATATATGCGCGTATATATATGGGAGTTCTGGCATTACACACTCAGTTCACGTCCATTTTGA
>NW_006478785.1:0-376 GCF_000325575.1 Pteropus alecto | reverse complement strand
TGACCTTGAGCATCTTTTTATATGTCTATTGGCCAACTGCATGTCCTTTTTAGAGAAATACCTATTTAGGTCTTCTGCCCAATTTTTGTTGGATTGTTTGTCTTTTTTTGTTGTTCAGGTGCTAAAACTTTTTTTAAAAAAGCAAGGAAATTATTATCACAAAAGTTAAGATAATGGTTATTTCTGGTAGAGATAGAGAAAAGTACTGGGAGTATTGAATTTTGAGTGTCATTTTTCCTCATACAGATAATATATTTATATAGGTGTTGACTTTATAATTATTTTTTCTATTCTAACTATTCTTTATTCTATATGATTTATGCAGTCTTATGTTCTTAAAATATAAAAGATACAAACCAACAATATCTTTATATAT
>NW_006478784.1:0-376 GCF_000325575.1 Pteropus alecto | reverse complement strand
TTGAGTTCACTTTCTGTTTTATACATGTCTATTTTGTTTACATCATTTTTACAAGGATTGTGTATTCTAAAATCTGGAAAAAACCAACTATATGTTTATATATATGCATATATATGATAGACAAGATGAATAACTTTACCACTTAAAAATAAATGTCTTAAAATTAAAATGTGTTTATTCTAGAAAATTTAGAAAATATAGGAAGTATAAAAAAAATCTAAATCCTACAACTCATAAATACCCAGTTAATATTTTTTCTCCATTATTCAACATTGTAGCATAAGTATCTTCTTGTCTTGAAAACTATATATACAACATTTTAATAGGTTTAATGGTGGGAAAAAGGTTTCCTTTTCATGAGATTATGCCTAAATTT
>NW_006478783.1:0-376 GCF_000325575.1 Pteropus alecto | reverse complement strand
ATGTCAGTTCTTCTAAAGTTAATCTATAGAGTCAAGGTAATCCCATCAAAGACCCAGCGAGTTATTTTGTGGATATAAGTTTATATGGAGAGGCAAAAGATTCAACGTAGCCAACATGATTGAAGAAAAAAAAGACTGAGAATTGATACTATCCAACTTCAAGATATACTATAAAGCTATAAACATGAAGACAATGTGGTATTGGTGAAATAACAGACAAATAAACTAATGGAATGAAAAAGAGAGCCTAGAAATAGACCTATATAAATACAGTCAATTGATCTTTGACAAAGGAACAAAACTAATACAATGGAGCAAAGACAGTCTCTTCAACAACTGGTGCTGAAATAAGTGGGTATCCATCTTAAAAAAAAAA
>NW_006478782.1:0-376 GCF_000325575.1 Pteropus alecto | reverse complement strand
GGGGGCTGGGGACTCCTGCTCTAACAGATCATTTATTGAGCCCCTACTATGAAACCCAACACTCTCCTGTGAAAGAGACAGCTATCATGAGTCCATTTTGCAGATAAGGACTCTAAGGCTCAGAGAGGCCAGGTCACTTGCCCAGGCTCAATCAGTCTCAGAGCCAGAGTGAATCTGAGCAGGTGATATCTTCTGACACCCTTGCCTTATTGATCTGTCTATCCAACTACTCATTCTTTCCTTCCTTCTTTCATTCATTCACCATGGCTACACGTAAGCCCAAGCCCCTCCTTTTTTGCCAAAGGAAGATAGGAGTGAATCAGGACAAAGGGTCCTTTCCTGAGGTCAGCTGGCCGCTTGCCTGCTGGGGTCTCCC
>NW_006478781.1:0-376 GCF_000325575.1 Pteropus alecto | reverse complement strand
GCGCAAAACGCAATATTCTTTACATATAGAAAATAAATAAGGAGAAGGAAATGTATGACGGTGCGTGGAGGGACCAGAAGCTGCGACGAGGCAGTCCGGGCGTGGCCGCCGCAGGCCGCCTGACAGGTCACGTCCGCCCCGCGCCCCTCGGACGCTGTGAACGCGACCTTGTTTGGAAAAGGGTCTTCACGGACGCATGCTAAGGGTCGGAGAGGTGACCAGGCTGTCTCGGACGGCACGTGGGCCCTACATCAAATGACGAGTGTCCTTAAAAGACGGGAGCAGAGGGACAACCCGCAGGGACAGAGAACGGGGTGCGGAGATGGGGCAGGAGGTCGGAGCGCAGAGGCCGCTGGCCAAGGACGCCCGGGAATGC
>NW_006478780.1:0-376 GCF_000325575.1 Pteropus alecto | reverse complement strand
GCGGGATGCAGGCCCTGACTCCGGTGCACGGCGGCTGGATGCAGGACCTGGCTCCGGCGCATGGCGGTGGCCCGCAGGGCCTGGCGGGGTGGCGCGGCTGCGGAGGGCAGGGCCTGGCCTGGCTGAATGACTGCGGAGGGTAGGGCCTGGCTGGGATGCGAGACTCCGCGGAGAAGCGCGAGGTGCGTGGCGGCGCTGGTGGCTGCTGCTGCGCTGAGCCCTTGGAGAAGACGGCGGCAATGGCGCGGGAGCCCCCGGAATCAGACAGCGCCGTGAAAGCTTCTGAGCCTGGGCAGCCTCTGCACGGCTGGGCCGCTTCCGCCCACAGCCCTTCGCTGAGTCCCTGGTCTGGGTCGGACGCCCGCTGGCGGGGACA
>NW_006478779.1:0-376 GCF_000325575.1 Pteropus alecto | reverse complement strand
TGTGCTAGTAACAAAGGGAATACAGTGGGGAGGAAAGGGAGTAGCTCTTGGAATTTCAATGGAGCCAGTGTGAAAAGGGCCACTTTGAGAGAAGCCATGACCATTGCAAAGTGAGGAAGGCAGACAACCAGAAGTGACTCCATAAGGAGGAAGCTAGGGGGACGAATATTCCCACTTCTCTCTCTTTCCTCCCACGAATTCTCTGCCAGGACTTCTCATTGGCTGATCCTGAGGGCAACCAGAAGGCATGGGAGACTGTTGATGCAGTTCCTACAGGTCAGCCTTAGCTGGATGGAGTAGGTTTGCAGGAAATTCAGGAGATATCCTTATGCTACCTACCCTTTCTTCCTTCGCTTCCACGTCTGAGACAAGATTA
>NW_006478778.1:0-376 GCF_000325575.1 Pteropus alecto | reverse complement strand
TGTGTGCTTCAGAGAGAGAGAGAGAGAGAGAGAGATTCTCTATCTTTCTACCTTTTGCATGTGCATCAGAATCACCTGGGGAGTTTATTCAAAATGTGGATGCCTGGGTCCCATGGTAGACCTCCTGAAATAAGCAAATGAAATAAAATAAAATGGAAAAACCTAATCCTCGCCTAAACATTACCCTTCTTTCCCAAATTTGTTTACATGGTGTGGAGTTGTCCCGGAAGCTAAGCTGTCTCATGTGGCCTGTGTTATAGTCGTATTGGCCACCCCAACCTTATTCCTGAAGAACACCACTTTCTATATATCATTTTCCCAGAAAACATTGTGTAGTCTGTCCATATCTGATGTAGAAAAGAATCAGATATGGACA
>NW_006478777.1:0-376 GCF_000325575.1 Pteropus alecto | reverse complement strand
AGAAGGAAAGTAACATTTTTATCAAGAAAAGGAAGCCAAGGCCAAGAAAATTCTATACGAACAGACCTTGTTAAAATAGTTCTTATCTTCCTTTCGCCTTCCTGTAATACTGGTTACTCTAGTTTATCCCACTTGTTTGGGTCTTCATTTCCTTTTGAGGGCTCCCATGTCATGTAAAACTTAACATTATATGCTTTTCTCATGCTAACCTGTATTTTGTTAGGGAGACCTAAAATGAATAGAGGGAAAAAAATGTTCCTCTCTTACATCATTCTCCAAATAGATGGAGAAAGTAAGATACCTATGACTGTTTAAAAGATGTAATATTCCGGTGTGGGGAAGGCTGAATAACAACTGTCCCCCGCTCCAAAAAAAA
>NW_006478776.1:0-376 GCF_000325575.1 Pteropus alecto | reverse complement strand
GCAAGCTGCCAGGACGCGGGCCGCCGACACCGGCCTGGGGCACTTCAGTGCCCGCAGGACTCGTCTGCTCCCGCTGATTTTCCCCGTCCAGGCTGTTCGGACAGCGGCGTCCTGAAGGCAGTTAGTCCAGGTCAGGCCGGCTGCTCTTCGCTCCCCTTACGAGGGCCGGTGCGTCGCCTTTCAAGGAGATTGCACTGGGTTCTATGGGGATGGAACAAGGCTCTCAAAACCCTCGCCGTTTCTGGATGGATTTTTCATAACGCCCTGACATTCTTTCAAGTCGCCATGTAGCAACCGATAACCCGTTTACTCACTGAATTAATGTAGCTCAGTCCTTACTATGTACAAGGACACCCACGCACATGCACGCGCGCGC
>NW_006478775.1:0-376 GCF_000325575.1 Pteropus alecto | reverse complement strand
CCCTCTCTTCTCTCCCCTCTCCCCTCTCCCCTCTGTCATTCTTTTTCTCTCACCGTGTCTCACACATATACTCTGTGTCTCACTTTCTCTCTGTCAGATTTGTACTGTTAGATTCTGAAGTGCTGGTACAATATGCTCAGATGTACTTTTTAAGGAAGGTGTGAGTTATAGAATTATTAGGCACCTGGTGTTTTGGAAAATGTTTTCCCCTCAATTGAAGTTTACTTCAGGCAAAGAGTAATTAGGTTTTTCATCTTCTTTCCTCAGCATGTCTCTTAATCATGGTATACTTTAGTCTCAAATGTTTATTTTTATAGGTTAGTGATTCTCTGATAGTTTACAACTTTCTTTTTGTTCCTTTATTTAGAAATGAAGG
>NW_006478774.1:0-376 GCF_000325575.1 Pteropus alecto | reverse complement strand
AAAAGGCGGGATTTGGAGTCAGGCAGACCGTCTTGAAATTCTGATTCTCCCCACTCACTGTAGCTATACAACTAGAGGGCACGTCGCAGGGCCTCTGGAAGACTCAGTTCCCTGTCTGCTATGTGGGGATGATGATGCCAAGCATGAGACTCGCTCTATGACATAAGGGTTGAAAAGCCTAGAAAGGGTACCACATGTCTGGCACAGGACAGAGACTCAGAGTTCCTTTCTGTTTTCCACGTTTCATTGAATAATCAAACTTGATTAACTCTATCCAGTGTCCCTGTTACTTTACCCTGTAGCTGTTATTAACAGTTAAGAAACAATATTCTACAAAAATAAGATTACAAAAAAAGGAGTGCAGGGAGAGAGGGAG
>NW_006478773.1:0-375 GCF_000325575.1 Pteropus alecto | reverse complement strand
TCAGTATACCATTTTGATTGTTGTAGCCTTGTAGTATAGTTTGATATCAGGGAGCGTAATACCTCCCAATTTATTCTTTTTCAAGATTTCTTTGGCCATTTGGCATCTTTGTGGTTCCATAAAAATTTTAGGACTCATTGTTCTAGTTTTGAAAAGATTGCCATTGATATTTTGATAGGGATTGAATCGAATCTATTGCTTTATGTAGTAAGGACATTTTAACAATATTAATCCTTTCAAACCATGAGCGTGGTATATCCTCCCATTTGTTTTCTCTTCTTTAATTTCTTTAATGTCTTATGGTTTCCAGAATATAGGACTTTCACCTCCTTGATTAAATTTATTTCTATGGATTTTATGCTTTTTGATGCAGTT
>NW_006478772.1:0-375 GCF_000325575.1 Pteropus alecto | reverse complement strand
AAAAAATATAATGTAACCTTGAGTAAATTAAGCTCATCATAAAGGAAGGATGCTGATACTTGCTATCACTACTTATGGGGCTCTTGCAAAGCATTAAAGAAAGTAATAGAGGTGCATGTACATGCATATATTTTCAATGATATTTGTACACGCTTAAAAATGACTCTACAGAATGCACTATAAAAACTTTTATAATGTGTGTTACTAAAATAATTCTTAGTTCTCCCATTAAAACTACTTAAATTAACAAAAACCTGTATTTTAGTTTAGATATCAGAGAATTCCAAATAATGCTTGTGGCAGTAAATTGTCCCAACCACTTGCCTTTCTCATCTCATCAGTCCTCAATTCAGAAACCCTGGAGATTTGTTTATT
>NW_006478771.1:0-375 GCF_000325575.1 Pteropus alecto | reverse complement strand
GAAGACCTCCTCCCAGGGCATATTGTAAAAGGCCTTGCTCTCCTAAGTCCATTGGTGATATTCTGCCATGAGTAGGATGCTGATTGCATGATTATAATTATCCTCCCATGTTCCCAGACTTTGTAGACTCTGAGCACATGGGACACAGAGAATTCAGAAAAAGTTCTTTTCGGCCTTCAGATTTGAAGGAGGGACCCTTGCGATTAGGCACTAAGGAGAGGAGACAGCTGAACTGAAGTCCCATGGGTCCCATTGGGTAAAACAGAACTTTAGAACAGTGTCACCTATGGTTAAAAGTTCAGACTGAAAGACAGGCAAACTTAGGTTCTAATGCTGACTCTGCCACTTACTGGTTATACTATTTTACATTCCCAC
>NW_006478770.1:0-375 GCF_000325575.1 Pteropus alecto | reverse complement strand
ACTGTATTACTACCTGCTCGTGCATTCTAGGCAGAAGGCAACCTCAAGAGCATGAATGTCAAGACTGTTTCCCATCAGCTATTGGTACTGAAAAAAGAATATGTCAAAAGAGATCTTCACTTATGTCACATTAAGAGTGAACATTACTCATGTCAGAAACAATGCAGCTAAGAACTTGCTCAAATCCAAAATGTATTACCCGAATTACAGGCAAGAGCTACAATTTCTTTCTGTACACTTTTAGCATCCCGACTTACTTCAAAGGTTATGCCAATACTAGCACCAAATCTTTGACTGCACTTTTGGAAGACAGAAGTCAAGCATTCAAAACTGAGTTTCCTTTGCATGTGCTGCATAGTTTCTCTAAAGTTTATA
>NW_006478769.1:0-375 GCF_000325575.1 Pteropus alecto | reverse complement strand
ATTCTCACAAAGCTGATCTTCTTAGGTACTTTGACTTGACTGACGATGCCTCCATGGGTGTAGTCAGAGAAGCTGGAGGTATCACAGATACTGAACGCATAGGGACCTAGGAGAATGAACAGGACGGACGGGTATCTGTCATTCCATTCACTAACTCTCCTGCCCTACCCACCCCCTCCAAATCAACAGCACCACCAACAACAATGTAAAAGCCGTCCTCCCCCAGCTTAGATGCTGGAGACCTTGGCTCTAAGCCCTGTTTGGACATCAGAACCCCCTATCCCTTCTGCCCCAGACCTAATGCAGACCCAATAAATCCCCTAGGCCTAAGTACCATATCTAAAATGATATTGACACACCGATGTTCATAGGAAC
>NW_006478768.1:0-375 GCF_000325575.1 Pteropus alecto | reverse complement strand
AAAAAAATTAATTATAAATTAATTACTTAACCAAGAAAACAGACATGGTGATCTCTTGTCTCTGGGCTGGGCTGATTAAGATCACTGTGAATCAGGTAAAAATTCTCAGATTTATTCACTCGGACCTTTTCTTGATGTACTTTCTGGGTTCTCAGACTCACCTGGTTGAGGTCTCTGAGAGGGAGGACTCAGTGTGGAAGTCTGAATGCCTACCTGGATGGTTTATGATGGAGACTGAAGCTCTGTTTACAGACAAGATAGCAGAAGGGAGTGAAGCTTCAGTTCCGAGCCAGCTTAGGAGTCATAAGTAACCGTGTCCTATCCACCGCCGTACAAGCCGAGAGACTGCACAGAGGAGGTATTACCACTCTCTCT
>NW_006478767.1:0-375 GCF_000325575.1 Pteropus alecto | reverse complement strand
ACTGCAGATATAAACTTAACTACATGTGGCAACATCAACAAAACTGCTTCCTTTATAAAGTAGAACTTCTTACACTTTGCTGTTAAAAATGTGAAATGTCTTATTTACATAATCCTGTTCCTACAGTATGAATTGAGAGAAGAATTTGTTGTTATTTGTCAGTCCTTGTTCTCAAATAAATATTTTGTTATGGATAATCTTGAATCCTACTAAACAAACAACCAAAAACTCAAAATCCACATTATTGGTAAAATGTTTTCCTTTTAATGCTGGCTTTTGCAGAACTAGAGACATCTTGATCTATTATACATTTGGTCAGTCAAACGCAACCTGTGGATTTGGTAAAGAAAATCTTAAGATGATCTATAAAATTTG
>NW_006478766.1:0-375 GCF_000325575.1 Pteropus alecto | reverse complement strand
CATTTCTCTGAGCTTTCTGCCACTGTTTCATGGACAAGGACATCCATGTATGGCCATGGTGGACAGCCAGTGGTAATGCCTGCTCAGTGTCCAATCTCTCTCCCTTTGGTACCAGCATTGGGGACCTTCCCCTCCCCCACTCCACATAGTCTCCACGGGAATCTCAATTTAGGAAATTCCATACTGAGCAGAATGACATAAGATGGAAAATAGTTGGTTTTGACTCATCCTTTCGGTGATTCTGAAGAGACTATCCTTTATTTGCCCAATATTACCCTGATTTTCATCCTTCCTGAGCTCTTGTTACTCTTCTTGCCCTTCTATTTGATGTACTACTCCATTTCCTTCCAGAAAGTTGTTTTTGTTTTTTTTTTT
>NW_006478765.1:0-375 GCF_000325575.1 Pteropus alecto | reverse complement strand
TTTATATTAAATTGTAAAATTGAAATATTTTAAATATTTAAATATTTAAATTGTGCAATAAGTTTGATGTTGCTATTTTAAATAAATTAACGTACAACTTTTAACTTTTTTATTTTTAATTTCTGCAAGAAATCGTGATATATATAGTCCACATACTATAGACTATAGTATTCCAACAATTTTAAGAGATAATAGAATTACTGAAAAGCACTTTTACAAAAAAAAACACCTTTTCTTCTTTTCCTTCATAACTTGTCCGAGAGTATTAATTACATTTGGTCATAGAAAAAAATGTTTTCTTTTAGAATACGTTAATGTTTGTAAAATATTTATCCCAACTGAAAGCTTGTCAAACTTAATTTAAATTTTAAGGCA
>NW_006478764.1:0-375 GCF_000325575.1 Pteropus alecto | reverse complement strand
TTGAGAAATGCCATACTCTTTGTACCAATTTGTATCTCATTCAACCGTACATAAATATCCAATTTCTCGATATTTCCGCCAACACTTTATATTTTTTCTTTCTTTGACAGTGTTCATCCTTAATAGTGTGAGGTGATATCTCATTATGTTTCTTTTCTTGAATAGGGGATACAAACATTTCTTGGATGTGCTTTAAAAACTACTGGAAAGACACATGGACCAGAGAACAAAGATTTCAGGGAAGCAGGTCTGAGGATGACTTTTTATTGACAACGTTGTATGTCAACTAAGCTGACATCTTTTAATTCACTTCTAATTGTGCAGCACCATCATAAAGATTTTTTTCCAAAAATAATTTTGGTGTTAATTTGCATT
>NW_006478763.1:0-375 GCF_000325575.1 Pteropus alecto | reverse complement strand
ATCTTCATTTTATAGATCCAGAATTAAGGCATAGAAAAATTAACTTGGCAAAGACTACTCAAACAAGTGGCAAAGCCCAAATTTAAACATAGGTCTCTGTCTGATTCCAAAACCCATGCTCTCTCCACTGCATTCTGCCCAAGGACTGCCCAAGTAATGGTGAAAGTTGGAAGGCAGGGGAGGAAGCTGAGAGACCAGGGATAAGACTATTGTGATAGTCTTGGTGAGAGATGCCAAAAATTGGAACTAGGACAGTGACAGTGGGAATGTTGAAATGGATATGGATTTTATATGTTCCTATGAGAGAACATTACACAACTTGGTGTTCAGTTGGATATGCAGATGAGTGATGGAAGAGTGAGAGTAATTTGGGGG
>NW_006478762.1:0-375 GCF_000325575.1 Pteropus alecto | reverse complement strand
TCACATGGTAGATGTATGTTTAACTTTTTAAGAAAGAGCTAAATTATTTTCCAGAGCGGTTGTGCCATTTTACATTCCCATCAGGAGTGTATTCAAGTTCCATTTCCTCTGTATCTCCACTGGTACTTCGTATGGTCAGTCGTTTTTAATTTTAGCCATTTTAATACGTGTATATTCATATCTTGCTGTGGTTTTAGTTTGTATTTTTCTAATGACCGATGATGTCGAGCATCTTTTTTATATACTTATTTGCCATCTGTGTATATTTTTGGTGAAGTGTCTGTTCAGATGTTTGTTCCATGAAAAAAAAATTGGAAAAGATGGTGTTAGAAGGTGAAGACTGTACATGCCTCCTCTAGCAACCACACCAAAATT
>NW_006478761.1:0-375 GCF_000325575.1 Pteropus alecto | reverse complement strand
GCTGTACCAATTTGCAGTCCCATCAGCAGTGTATTCTATTACTCCAAAACCTCTACAAACTTTATTATTATTGTCTAGTTCATTATAGCTATTCTAAGAGGTGTGAGATGGTTGTGGTTTTGATTTTCATTTCTCTAATAGCTAACGATGTTGTCCATCTGTCATATATTCGTTGGCCATTTGTGTGTTCTGAAGGGAGAAGTGTCTGTTCTATTCCTCTCCTCATGTTTGGATTCGATCATTTGTTCTTTTATTGTTTTTGAGTCATATGAGTCTTTTATCTCTTTTGGATATGAGGCCCTTATTAGAGGCATTGCTTCCAAATACGTTTTCCCATTTGGATGCTTGTCTGTTCACCTTGTTTATGGTTTCTTT
>NW_006478760.1:0-374 GCF_000325575.1 Pteropus alecto | reverse complement strand
TTACGTGTCCATGTACTGTTATCTGCATTTTTTTTAAATGGGAAATCAAAATACACAGTGCCGATGTGACTTGCACAATATACCCACCAAGCGGCTGAGTCCCACCTGAAATTCAGACACGCTCCTGAGCCCTAGTCCGAGTTTTACCACATTACCCAGGGCACTAGATTTTGGCATATTAAAGCAATATTCTGTAGGTATACATCATGTAGCAATTATAAGGCACGTTCACATGCTTGTGTTATTGTTTTCCTTACCAGATCCCTTGATACAACATTACGATTCACCTTAGGCCAGAAACTCTTGCAATGGAGACAAATGGTGGAGGACGGGGGAATCGCGTAGATGACAGAGGCTCTGTTCATCCCTCTGGT
>NW_006478759.1:0-375 GCF_000325575.1 Pteropus alecto | reverse complement strand
CCCCCACTGGCCAGAGGCACACTCGCCTCACCCAGGCTGACCTCACAGACTCCAGAGGCCCATAGCCCTCTGAGGCCAGCGCACTGCTGGCTTCGGATGGCAGACCTCACCCCCAGCTCCCTCGGGGCATTGATGTCCAAGGCTCAGAGCTGTGGGGAGGCTCATGCCACAGTCCCGATGAGTCCACAGGTTCCCTATGAGGCTTGGCTCAGACAATAGGTCACCCTGGTGGCCCTGGCGCTGTCGTCGGCCAGGACTGCTCTCCCACCTCCCCTTCTGTCCACTCGTCCATCCCTGGAGCCTTCAGAGTCCGCACTTGGAGGAGCTGACCTGCCATGCACCCTCCACCTCGTGAGCAAAGGGTCCTGAAGCCAA
>NW_006478758.1:0-375 GCF_000325575.1 Pteropus alecto | reverse complement strand
ACCACTGATCAGTTTATTTCTCCCACTGGGACCTCAGCAACCATTGGAAGCAGCACAAGGAGAAATCAGGGTACAACCCACCTCCTCACTGGAGGCACGGCTTCCTCAGAGACAGCAACAGATTTGACTTCGGCTATGAAAAGTGCCTCAGTGTTCACGTCTACAGCGGAGACCATGGTGGCTTCCAGCTCCAGCGGTCCAGGAGGGACAAGTCCATCATTAATCACGGTTTCTTCTGAAATGCCCGAGACGTTATCTACGGGGAATCCAGATTCTAGAGCAGGAACCAGCTGGGGACTGACTACACCACACACCGGACATCACTTCTCCTCTCATGAGCCCGCCTCTGCAGGAGACATCATGGAAATCACCAGT
>NW_006478757.1:0-375 GCF_000325575.1 Pteropus alecto | reverse complement strand
CGTTCCCTGTCAGCTGCGCTGTCTTTGAAAGTGCAGAAATATAAGCAAAGACGAGGACCCACCGACCAAGAATCAGGTGCGTTTCTCACACTCCAGAGGCGTCCGTTTTCCCTTGATGACCAGGATCCTCCCTGAGGAGCTCCACGTTAGTTACATGGCGGCTGGATGCTGCATGAATGATTGCATGGATGAGCCAAGTGTGGGCATGAAAAGGCCAAAGAGGATAAAACCACCATTTGGTGAACTGGAAGCCTGAAGTGCCAGGTGACCCTTATAAGAGGCCTCTAAGGGGTCCTGTAGGTGCTTTGCAATATAAATGCCGACCTCAAAACCCCAAATTTATTCCAAAGAGCAATGCCTTTGCTTAACAAAAGG
>NW_006478756.1:0-375 GCF_000325575.1 Pteropus alecto | reverse complement strand
GGGCTGTGGGGGCCATCTGAGCGCCACGCGGGCCGCCTGGCCTGGAATGAACTCTGGGAGATGACACCCCTCCCTCATCCGAGCTCCTTTGGGCCTTCTGGAATGTTCTATCTCTGAGAGGGAGGAAGGGTCTCACGCAGGCGGCCCCCCGTGTTGCGTCCAGGCAGACGTGGGTGGCTGCAGTGTGAGGGGACCACAGGTTCCTATCCCCCCAGCTCTGACCCAGGAGGATGAGAAGGTGGCTGGCCCGGGCTCTTGCAGTGTAGCCCACGGATGCCACCCCCAGCCTGGGCACAGCCGCTTGGCCTGGAAGGCCGGGGCCCAACAGAGGCTATCCCGAGGTCCGAGGCTGGTGAGTAGGGTCCGGAGGCACCT
>NW_006478755.1:0-375 GCF_000325575.1 Pteropus alecto | reverse complement strand
GGGGGGACATTGGAGGAGATGGGGGTACACGGGTTCTGATGGGCGGAGTGACCAGAAGGCCATCTTTTCCAGTCATCGTGACCCTGATATGTGGACAGCAGCCTCCTCCCTTGCCAGGGACCTATGCAGGAACCACAGTTACGTCACTTTAACGTTTATAATTATCTTCGTGTCTGCTGTTGTTATGAGTATGGAGGGAAGTCATGTAATGGAAAATCACAGCGCCATCTCGGTTGCACGTAACGATCAAGTTTTCTCCGTGGCATTTCAAACGAGTCAAGTTAGTAATGAAGTCTGTGGTGCACACACACCTTCTTTATCGTTGTCCGGGGGAGAGCGTGCTATCCGGCTTCTCCATCTGCCCCTCCCTTTGAT
>NW_006478754.1:0-375 GCF_000325575.1 Pteropus alecto | reverse complement strand
CACTCAAGATAGTACTGCAATTTCTATGTACTATATTATTTGTATAATTTTTTAGAAAACAGTGTTTTTTGATAATAAATGTATTTTGAAAAATGATAATTGGCTGGCATTCACCAACCTTTCTCAAAGGTTGAGTCTAAATTCAATATTTTCAGCACTACTTCCTCTTATACAATGACTTAGAAGTTCTAAAACAATCTCTGAAAAAATAAAAGTCTGAAGAATCCTTTAGTATATCTAATCATGCCTAGTTTGCTTTTAGTCACAAAGTCTGGGTTCTTTTTCTTCAGAGAGATGGAAGAGAGATGAATACACATGGAGGTCAGTAGGTATGAACCTGACTCCTGTTGGAACCACAGGCTGTATTACTTTTGG
>NW_006478753.1:0-375 GCF_000325575.1 Pteropus alecto | reverse complement strand
TTTGTTCACACGAAGACTTAGAGGGTGCGTGGGGAGGACAGTTCAAGTGGCATTAACACGAACCTCGCTTGTGCCTCTGCTGGTAATAATGATAGAAACGTCCCATGACTACCTGCTCTATGCTCGGCACAACGTAAGGTCTTCAAGTTCATTATCTCACTTACTCTTCTCGACAACCCAGCGGAGCAGCTGCAGCTTTTCCCCCATTCACAGATATGGAGATGGAAGCTCAGAGAGTTCCATCGACTGACCCAAGGTCAGCCGGCAAAGGGCAGCGCCATCGCCATCACGACATTGCTTCTCACCACTGAAAACGATGATTATTTGTTCCTCTATATAGAACACAGCCCTTATCTTCTTACAGCAATTACCGTG
>NW_006478752.1:0-375 GCF_000325575.1 Pteropus alecto | reverse complement strand
TAACCTTTTCACATTTCAGCAGGCTGTCACAAAAGGACCAGTATCTTATTGTCGTTTGTTTGCATTCATTCCTTTCACACTCCCCTCAAAAAGAGTACTGTGGAACACCTAACAAATCTAACAGCAGACATATAAGATCTCAATTAAATGAAGATAATTTTGTCTTGAGAATATTAATAATAGAAGAATACGTTTGGAAATAAAAATCTTTAGGAGTTATTACTTCACTTTTTCCTTCTTTTCTACCTAGGACACCCGCAACCCATTATCACTCACTGCCTAGTATGTGAAATCTTCACTAAGCATCTTAATCTCTCTAAGGCTCCATCACAGCAGGGAGAAGGTGTCATCTACTCAGTATCCTTACAATCCCCA
>NW_006478751.1:0-375 GCF_000325575.1 Pteropus alecto | reverse complement strand
AAGAAGAAAAAAATAATGTATCAATAATATGAATAATAAATGGCAATCACTACATATCTATCAACAAGTACTTAAAATGAAAAATAATTAAATGCTCCAATCCGAAGATAAGGATGGTTGAATGCGTAAGAAAATAAGACCTTACATACATTGCCTACAAAAGACTCACTTCTGATCAAAAGACACACAGAGACTGAAAGTAAATGCATGGAAAAGAGTTCATGAAAATGGAAATGAAAAAAAAATCTGTGCTAGCAATTCTTATACTAGATAAAATAGATTTTAAAACAAAGTCTATAAAGAGAAACAAAGAAGGGCCCAGTAATCCCACTTCTAGGTATTTATCCAATGAAACCCAAAACACTACTTCGAAGG
>NW_006478750.1:0-375 GCF_000325575.1 Pteropus alecto | reverse complement strand
GGGTGATTATGCAATTTGTAACATCCATTTAAACCTAAGGTTCTATAATTATATAATTTCCTGCAAAAAAAATCTCACCTATGAATTTGTCTGACATAGCTCCATGGCCAGGACCCCAGGCAGCTGTTAGTTCACCAAGAAAGTAGTAAAGTTTTACATTTAAAAATACCAACTACGGTTCAGTGTCTTTGTTGACTTATAAATGGCACCGGTGGATACGTCTTTTATCTTTATCCTCACAAGTGCTACATATGACATATCCTGTTTGTAGGCAAATTCTGTGAAGTTTCTTAGCTGTGGCTAATTAGATCTCAGGGGTATTTCACCATCATTAGCAGATCTTGCTGAAAACTCAATTATTTCACATAACCTAAC
>NW_006478749.1:0-375 GCF_000325575.1 Pteropus alecto | reverse complement strand
TTTTTTTAGTAAACTTGCTATAACTGCAATTTTAGGTGTAAAATATTAATGCGACTGAAAATGAAACACATATTGTTTATTAATAAACCTACATGTGTAGGCAACATTTGCATAAAATGATTTAAAATCAAGAATTGTCATCTATCTGGTACTCTTAAGGAACAATAAAAACAGTCCAGGAATTAAAAAAGGGATATGTGTGGAGGGCCAAATGACTATAAAAGTTAAGTAAAAATAGACATGACACTCTAAGATTCTTCAATAATGCAATTGGACTGTTTTTGTTTTGAGCTGGGGAGGAAATGCATATCTAATCTATAGAGATTAGCCCTAACAGAGTGTTTGAATGTGTGGTGTATGTCATAGTCAGCATAA
>NW_006478748.1:0-375 GCF_000325575.1 Pteropus alecto | reverse complement strand
TTGTACCGAGGAATGGCTCTCCCTCGGCATCGCCATCAGAGTATATTGCCACACTTTGGAATTTTTGTCCATCTAGGTGAATGAAAAACTACCTCAGTGTCGTCCTGCTGATTTGAAATACAAAGTGAGGCAGAAAGCATTATCTCTAGTGATTTGGAAATGATGACATAATATTACAGATAACATATATCAGAAAGTGAATGTGTTTTTACCTAGGTCTGTCTGAGCAGACCTGCGCAGATAGTCACAGATTCCTTTGGGGGCTGAGTCTGTGATAGCTCTTATAATACCGAGAATTTACTGATAACCACCAGCTGCCAGTTCCTCCACAGAATCTTCAGTTAGGTGTGGAGCTGAAAGTGCTGTATATTTCTA
>NW_006478747.1:0-375 GCF_000325575.1 Pteropus alecto | reverse complement strand
TTATGCATTCACATACAGTTGTAAGAAATAATACATAGAGGTCATGTGTACCCTTCAGTTTTCTCCAGTGGCAACATCTTGCAAAGCTGTGGTATGAGAATCTGACAAGGATAATCACATTCATACTGTCCATCCATCTTATTCAGGTTTCCTAGTTTTACATATGCAAATTTGTGTGTACATGTGTATATCTCATGCAATTTTTTCCACATGTGTATTCATGTATCCACCACAAGAGTGAAGACACAGTTTCATTACCACAAAGATCCCCCATGTTTCCCTTTTAAAATCACAACCTCTCTCTCCTGTCCCATTAACCTCATCTCATGGTTACCATTAATTTTTTCTTCGTAATTTTGTCACTTCAAGAATGTT
>NW_006478746.1:0-375 GCF_000325575.1 Pteropus alecto | reverse complement strand
AACCATTAACAATGTTTTTGTTTTAAATCTGTATGTACCTAATAAGTTCAAAATAGGTAAAAAAGTGAAGAAGCAAACAATCATAAATGGAGATTATATTTAATTAAATCCAAATGGAGAAGAAAAAAATAGTACAAAATCGAGACAAAGAACAAAATTACATTAGAAAGGATCAACAAGGTCAAAATTATTCTCTTTGAAAATACTTAATAAAATTGGTAAATAACTGTTGCAGAGAAAAACTGATGATGCATTCTTTTAGGTCTAGAATAAACATACGAATGGTGTTATTACTTTCATAGATACTAAGCAGGTAATAAAGACATATTATGAATACATTGTAATATCTGTAGAAATAGAAATGTATGAAAATAT
>NW_006478745.1:0-375 GCF_000325575.1 Pteropus alecto | reverse complement strand
GATGCATGATACTGGTCGTGGGATCAGGGCAAGTCGGTGGGGCCCTCAGACCCATGCAAGAAGGGTCCTAACGTCCAAGGGATGTGCCTGCTCAGAACCCATACTCTCCGCTTCCGGTCCCACTCGGTATCCAGGACCCCAGCATCTTCTTCCCAAACGGCCCCAAACCTGCTTCCTTGCCCCTCTTCCCTAGCGATGGTGTCTCAGAGGCCAAGGGTATGACTAAAGCTGGGACCTGTGGACCCAGGCGTTCCCGTGTGTATTCCTGAAGTATTTCACGCGGAACGCGGAGCCAGGGTAAGCGTGAAGGGGAGCAGGCTCTCCCAGCCCCACCACATTCTGGGGCAGAACTCCGAGGCCAAGGATTCTAAATGC
>NW_006478744.1:0-375 GCF_000325575.1 Pteropus alecto | reverse complement strand
CCCAGAACAGATGAATCAGACTATCTAAGAAGTAAGACTTAGCAACTATATTTTTTAAAAGCTTCCCAGATGATTCTGAAGTTCAAAAGAGTTGAAAATCTCTAATTTAAACAATAGGCCAAAGAAGGTAGCCATTCTGCCCTCTGGTGGTGTCTTTCTGAACTGCAAGCTTCTTGCAGGGAGCTTGTCCCTCTCCAATCCTTTCTCCTTTCCTCTCCTTTCCCTCGCCCTGTGCCTTTCCTCCCCAGACCCCATGCTGCCATGGAGCACTTTACCCTGCCATTAGGAAGCAGAGTTAAACCCTGACCAGGGTTCTTCCCCTCTAAGAATTCCTTCTAATTTTTCCAAGACTTCAGAAATCCCTGCCCTTGATGA
>NW_006478743.1:0-375 GCF_000325575.1 Pteropus alecto | reverse complement strand
CAACGCAGTTATTCCCAGCTCTTCGGGCCCAGCAGCTTCTGGCCCCTCGGACTACAGGACCCGTGTCCCTACCAACTCGGGAAGCTTCATTCCTTCAAGAAGGAAGTCGTGGGACGTCAGATTCTGACAAAAGCAATTAACAACTTACACACACAGGAACTTACTTTTTTCCCTAATCAGGAGCTTTACAATTTACTGCATCTAGAAAGAAGCTGAATTTCAAATGCAATTATTGTGCAGTAATTAACTTTGTCCAAATGAGGCCCTTTCAGAACTCAGTTTCTTTAGAGACACATTACAGAGCCCAGTGTTGGGTTTTTTTTTGGTTTTGTTTTGTTTTGTTTTAACATTTTTCAACAAAGTTTTTTTTTTTTT
>NW_006478742.1:0-375 GCF_000325575.1 Pteropus alecto | reverse complement strand
AATTTTGAAATCTCCATACGTGTCCATGGGGGTGTTCATGAGCTGAGACCCAGGGTCCCCTGCAGCTTCTCACAGGAGAGCAGAGGTCCAGTGGGTCATGTTAAATTCATAAGTACACGGGGTCCCTGATGAGAAGATTATACACAGCAATTGAACCCTCGTATTCCATACCCGAGTGATAAATTCTAGTGATTGTGCCTCTATACTCAAGTGGAGGACATAGGGTAGTGGCACTCAGGACACTTCAAAAAAGACATATTGGCCCTGTTGACAGCAAGTCTCAGTGAACAATCTCAAGCTATCAGCAACTAAAAGGTGATCCTCAGCTGCAGAGAGCAGGCTCAACCAGACATGTGTGTCCCAGACGAGCCCGTA
>NW_006478741.1:0-375 GCF_000325575.1 Pteropus alecto | reverse complement strand
GGAAAACCGAAGTTTTCCTGTAATGTCAGGAGCAAGGCAAAGATGCTCACTCACCATGTGTACTCATCATGGTATGGGAAGGCCTGCCTTGAGAGATTAGGCAATAAAAAGAAATAAAATCTGAAAGAGAGTAAAATTATCTATTCACAATGACATCATCTTAGATGTAGAAATCGATAAAGACTATACACAAAACTGTTAGAACTAAACAAATTCAACAAGTCCGAGGATGGAAAATCAACATACAACAAGTTGTTCCTACTCACTAATGATGACATATCTGAAAAAGAAAGGATCAAAACTGTCCCACTAACAATTACCCCAAAATAATAAAATGTGTAGCAGGTGAAAGACTGGTACATGAAATATTTTGGG
>NW_006478740.1:0-375 GCF_000325575.1 Pteropus alecto | reverse complement strand
TGAAGTAACATGAACCTGGTTTGTTTATTATAGTGTATTACTGTCAATTAAAAAAGAATTATGCTAAAGTACACAGAACGAGTAAGTTTCAATGAAAGAGATTCCCAAATACAGTAAATAATATAGGGAAGATCATAAGTAATAATAATAATAATATAAATAATATCATCATTAGATTTTCCAAATTTATCTAAATTCTATCAACTTAATTAAATATAAAATCATAATATTTATCAGAGTATCAGCTTACTAATAGTAAAAAGTTATGAACAGAGAAACAAAAACTCAAATTATAATAATAGCACTATTTTACCACCAAATTATTTAAAACAACTCCTTTGATCCTTATATCATCACTTATTTTTTTAAAGAAAG
>NW_006478739.1:0-375 GCF_000325575.1 Pteropus alecto | reverse complement strand
AAAATGATTCCAATTTTAATTTTTTATAAAATCATCACTGCTGGGAATGAAGGGTCCCAAAAGATGGCAAGACCAAAGCTCTTAATCCATCTCAATTCATCACACCAAGTTCCTTTCAGATAACTTTGCTTCAGAAAGACAGCAATGGAATGGCCTTTCCTATGCCATACCAAGTCTTTAAACAACAAACATAAAGGAGGTCAGGAGAAGATCCCCACTTCCCATTGCTGTAATCAGTCCCAAAGCCCTCAGGGTGCATGCTCTCTGGGACACCGGAGTTATGGTGCTATTATGTCTTTCACAATATATATTATTCATTAGATCTCTCATATCAAAGCAGCAAATGTAGTCAGAATCACAAATAATTCTCAAAGA
>NW_006478738.1:0-375 GCF_000325575.1 Pteropus alecto | reverse complement strand
AACCCCTTATCAGATATGTGGTTTGCCAATATTTTTTTCCCATTTCATAGGCTGGCTTTTTAGTTGATTGTTTGTTTGTTTGTTTTTGCTGTGCAGGAGATTTTTAGTTTGAGAAAATCCTACTTGTTGATTTTACTTTTTTTGTTTGTGTTCTTGGTGTCATATTCAAAAATTGATTGACTAGAACAGTGTCAACAAACTTTTCATTTACATTTTCTTCAAGGAATTTTATAGTTTTAGGTCTTACATTTAAGTTTCTGATCCATTTTGAATTAATATTTGTGAGTGGCATAAAATAGGGGTCCAGTTTCATTCTTTTACATGTGAATATGCAGTTTTCCCCAGCACCATTTGCTAAAGACATCATCTTTTCCA
>NW_006478737.1:0-375 GCF_000325575.1 Pteropus alecto | reverse complement strand
TGGCTCAAAAAAAGGAACATAAGGTAATATATATTTATTCTAGGCATACCCACAAACTCTCAAAGAGCATCCTTTTGGCCTAATGCCTTCAGAAACATCCTTGTCATACAGCCCATCACACACTGCTTGATTTCCAACTATTCAAAGGATTCTTAGGCAGATATAGACATTTTCTAAAGAAAAAATGGGGTAAAACATGGTTATTAGCTTGCACTGTCGTGGAGTAGGACAGAGAAAAACAGGACTAGATTTGGCTTGATTTTTCTAGACACTTGGGTGTTCTAGTTAGAACTAGGATAAAGGAAAAGTTAAAGGCTTTTAAGTTGTATTCTCAAATGCTCACCATTTCTCAGCCTTCTTCTTAACAAATTTTGA
>NW_006478736.1:0-375 GCF_000325575.1 Pteropus alecto | reverse complement strand
CTCTGGCACGCCTGTGCCCTCACAGCCACTCGGCCTGACGCCGCGCGCCAGCAGCCTCCTCTGCCAGGGGGTGCTCCCGCTCCCACCACGTTCCTCTTAGCCTTTCTTCACGCTTGTGTTTTAGATGTTTCTCTTACCTCTTGTAAACAAGATGCGGTTGGGTTTTGTTTTTTTATCCAGTGTTATCATTTTTTGTCTTCAGTGCTTTTAGTCTACTGGAATTATTGACATGTTGGGGCTCACATTCAGAACCTTATTTGCTTTTTTATTTTTCTCGTTCTGGTGCTTTTTCTCTTTTCATGCTTTCTTTAGGACTGGTTTTAAAGGATTTCACCCCTCCCCCATTATACCGTTCACTGCCGTTTTAGTGGCTGG
>NW_006478735.1:0-374 GCF_000325575.1 Pteropus alecto | reverse complement strand
AACATCGTTATTAAATGTGTTCTTAAAAACTTCACGGCATGCATTAAAAACGGATGTCACTTCCAGTCACTGAAATAACACTTGTTCACGTCATCTCATAAGTTGCTTGTTTAAAACAACTTCATAACAGTTGTTCTTAAACATGTCATGCCATGCATTCTGTCACTGAAATAAAACTGTGCTGAATGCATGTCCAAGCAGCTTGGTAGACACATCTTTATAATAAGTTTTAAAATCACTACATGCATTACAGATTGGGTATCACTTTCACTCTCCAAATAACACTCTTCTAAATGCAATTGCCAATTACCTTGTTAGAAACGTCTTTATAAATGTGTTCTTCAACGTATCACTACATACATTAAAGAATAAGT
>NW_006478734.1:0-375 GCF_000325575.1 Pteropus alecto | reverse complement strand
ATGATAGTTTTATTTTTAATTTTATTTTCCACAGTAGCTGCACCAAGTTACATTCCTACCAAGATTGCGCAAGAGTTCCCTTTTATCCACATCTTTGTCAACATTTATCTCTTGTCTTTTAGATAATAGCCATTTTTAACAGGTGTGAGGTGATATCTCATTGTTTTCATTCGCATTTCCCTGATGATTAGCGGTGTTGATCGCCTTTTCATGAACCTGTTGGCCATCTGTCTGTCTTCTTTGGAAACATGTCTATTCAGAATGCCTGTATTCAATATGTAGTACAGTATTATTACATGTTTTGAATGGACTGTTTGTTATTAGTTGTATGAGGGCTTCGTATATATTTTTGGATATTAACCTCTTATCAGATAT
>NW_006478733.1:0-375 GCF_000325575.1 Pteropus alecto | reverse complement strand
TGAAATGCAGCCTGGTGCGCGCTGCCAGTGCTTTGATGAAGACCTAGTCCTAACCATGGCCCTTTGCTGTACCCTCCGAGCACTTTATTCTGCTCTTTTCATAAGAAATGACCTGTGCTCGGTTTTCTTTTCTCAGCCTGCTTCCTCCCTGTAGAACATCTAAAACCCACAGTCCTCTTTTTATTTTGTATTGTCTTGGTCTCCTTGAGTCCAAGCAGGTTTTTTTGCTACTAGAAGTCTCTAAAATTTTGAATTGTTTGTGAATTTTACTGGGATTCATTCCACTAGAAAAGCCACCCTCACAAATTGTTTTGAGTTAAGCTCTTCACCTCGGGCTTCCTGTAGCTGTTGAGGACAGTGCTTTTGAAATTTTAG
>NW_006478732.1:0-375 GCF_000325575.1 Pteropus alecto | reverse complement strand
GAACAGAATAAAATTAACCAACACCTATGCAGCCATGTAATCTGCAAAATATTCTATGAGATAAAAAGACTTACTTTAATAACTGGTATTAGAAAAACTGAACGGATCCCTCTTCTTATACCATATACAAGAATAAACTCAGAACAGATTAAGGACATATGCCAGACACAAATTAACAAAACTCTTAAAATAGAACTTTGGTAATAAACAGTTAAACATTGTTTTTTGGTCTTTTTTGTTTCTGAGATACATTTTCAGGCTAGGAAATCAAAAGGAAAATAAACAAATGGTACTACATCAAATTACATCAAAAGTGATGCACAGCATAGAAAACCACAATGAAACTAAAAGGCATCCCGTTGAGCAAGAGAAAAT
>NW_006478731.1:0-375 GCF_000325575.1 Pteropus alecto | reverse complement strand
CCCCAGGGGATGCAGTGATGGCATTGCAGGGCCACAGGCCTGGCGCGTCCAAATGCTTTCAGTTGTCCCTCTGGTGAGCACCTTTCATTTGAAGAGTGAGCAAGAAACATGTCAATCCACGCGGCTGCAGATAAGAAGGCTTCGGTCCCCGTTAGTCTGTTCATCTGCTGTTAGTCCTATCCAGGTATTTTTCACTTTGGCTATTGTGTATAGTTTTTTAATTTCTAGAAGTTCTTTCTGGGTCTCTAGTATCTTCCGTCTCTTTACTCGTGTTTGTGGTTTTTTTTTATCCCTTTAAGAATTTTTATAAGTTTTGTAACAGTCGTTTGAAGTCTTTGTTTAAATAATTGCATTCTCGGTCACTTCCTGACCTGT
>NW_006478730.1:0-375 GCF_000325575.1 Pteropus alecto | reverse complement strand
GGGGGGCAGGGGGCGGGGGCGGGGGTCCTGGACTCGGCACGGGGCTGCGGGGACCTTCATACTGTGATCACAGGGAGCTGACAGGGCTTGGCATTCGAGGGCTCCGTGTCACAGGCTCAGGCCCGCTGGCCCCCTGGCAGGCGTCACTTCGCGTCATCTTCACGACGCCCTTCTACGCGGGGGTCCTCGGCGTGGGGTGCGGGGGCGGGGTTAGAAACGCAGGCTGCCGGCCTCGCCCCGCCCGGAGGTCCTGGTGGCCCCCCGTCACCGCCAGGGGTCTGATGCACACGCGAGTTTGCAATGCTGCTCTGAGGCGGACACTGTGTCCCCGCCTGTCACTTCACGCTCGGTGGCTCTCGGTGACATCAGTGGCAG
>NW_006478729.1:0-375 GCF_000325575.1 Pteropus alecto | reverse complement strand
CAGTGCCTGGGTTTGAATCTCAGTTCAGCCACCTCTTACCTCTGGTGGCTCCTGGTCTAATTACTTAATCTTCCTGTGCCTTAGGTATCACATTCATAAACTGAGGATGGCAACTGTTCTTATCTGGTAAGGATCTGATGAATAAATACAAAGGAAGCTCTGGGAACAGTGCCTGGCATGGAACAAGGGCTCATAGTAGCCAAAGGGGACTTTTCAGTGCCCCATCCAGGTCCTCTGAGTCCCAGGGTACTGGTTCTGGGTGCCCACCCTCCAGTTTATGTGTGCTTTGGGGCTAACAGCTTGTACCTGAAACCTTCTTCAGAGGCCTGTCCCTGGGCTTCTGAAGCCACTTTACCTGCACAGGCAGGGAGCCCA
>NW_006478728.1:0-375 GCF_000325575.1 Pteropus alecto | reverse complement strand
CCTTCGGTTCCACGCATACTAATGATTTCTCAATGCTGATGTAAATTTTCTCAGTTATATGCACTCGGCACTTCAAAGAAAGCACTCCATCATCTTCCCTTTTGAGGATGTGGATTGGTTACATGGGCCTAAGGCACAAGACCTGTCTTTCCTAACAAAAAGTAGAAGTGAGAATGGGAACCAAGGCACTAAGCCCATCCTCTCTGAAAACTAGTTGATAGGAGAACTTAAACCACAGTACAAGTTTGTCCTCATGTAATTTGAGTCTTGTCGAGAAACCTTGGACTTTGTCTCCTACCTGCATTTCCTATTTGAATCCAGTGTGCTCTCCTTGGTTGCAATTACAATCCCTACCTCTAGTCCAGAAAGTAGATT
>NW_006478727.1:0-375 GCF_000325575.1 Pteropus alecto | reverse complement strand
TTGGTATTACGGTTATGGTTACGGTTAAGGTTATGTTTCGGGTTAGAGTTCAGTTAGGGTATGGGTTAGGGTTAGAGGTAGGGTGCGGTTAGCATTAGTTTTAGAGTTATGGTTAGTTTAAGGCATTACGATTAGGGTTACTGTCAATTTGAAATTTAGGGTTAGGATTATTTTTAGGGTTAGAGTTAGTATTAGGGTTAAGATTCACTTTAATTTTAGAGTTTGTTTCAAGGTTACTGGAAGGGTTAGGATTAGGGTTATGTTTTAGGTTTAGTGTCAGAGCTAGGTTGAGAGATTGGTTTAGGGGAAGTGCTTAGGATTAGGGTTAGTGTAAGGGCTAGGGTTAAATCAGGTTTAAGTTAGGGTTAATTTTAC
>NW_006478726.1:0-375 GCF_000325575.1 Pteropus alecto | reverse complement strand
TTTTTTTTTTTTTCAAGATTATTTTGGCTATTTGAGGTTTTTTGAGATTCCTTATAAATTTTAGAATAGGCTTTTCTACTTCTGCAAAAAATATTTTCATTGGGCTTTTGATGACGATTATATTGAATCTGTAGATGGCTTTGTATTGGCATTTTAATAATATTAAGTCTTCCAGTTTATGGATATGGGATGTTTTTATTTGTCTACTTAAATTTTTTCTGACAATATTTTGTAGTTTTAATTTAAGTACAAGTCCTTCCCCTCTTTGGTTAAGTTAATTTCTAAGTATTTGTTCTTAAACTAATTTAAAAGGAGTTGTTTTCATAATTTTCTTTCTAAGTTGTTCATTGTTAGTGTATAGAAATGCAACTGATT
>NW_006478725.1:0-374 GCF_000325575.1 Pteropus alecto | reverse complement strand
AGAACTAATAAGAAATGTCAAAGTGGCAGAGTGAAGACCTCCACTGCAAAACTCCAGAGCTGTCAGAATCAACTAGTGCAGCCATAAAAGCGTTCATTTAAAACAACAAAAAAGCATGACTGAATTATGCTCACGGCATTCAGCTTCTTTATGTTAACGTGTCCTAATCCCATTCACCTATTTTCTGCTCCATAGTAGCCTTGAAAAATAATATCCTGCATTCCTCTTGCATCCCAGCACCCGCTAGAGGGAGGAGAACAAAGCTAGAGCTCTTTCGTAGAACCTCATGCCAATGATTTCATGTGTCTGTATCTGTCCTCATTTGGAGTTCGTGTTGTGCAAATAAACTTCTCCCTGGGGAGTTGTCAAAAGCA
>NW_006478724.1:0-375 GCF_000325575.1 Pteropus alecto | reverse complement strand
CAGGGCGCCAAACAGGAGAAGTGGCCACATGTGGAGGACTCTGGGGGAGGTGCCCGTTGAGATTTCGGGCTCTGTCACAGTGTGGACGGGAAATGAGAGCTCAGGTGGGCGGGTGAGCTCGGTGGTGTTGGGGAGAGCTGCAGGTGCACACTTGGCTTCTGCCTGTCCCCAGGGGCTGTCGGCAGCAGCATCGTGTGGGGGCGCCTGTGGCATGTGGTCCCTGGTCCGCCAGGCTCCCACTGTACCTGAAGCCTGCAGCTGTGCACGTGGCAGCTGTGCAGCCTCAGTGTCTTCCGGACTCTGGGCAGAGAGTGACCTGTGGCGGTGCAGGGCCGGCCCGGGCTGCGCTTCGAACCGCGAGTCTTGTCTGGGCCC
>NW_006478723.1:0-375 GCF_000325575.1 Pteropus alecto | reverse complement strand
ATCCTTCAAGGCCCAGAGAACAAACTGTCTTTTTTACCCTCCCTTTGCACCCCCTCCACCTTCACCTTCTTTGTATGGTTCCCCCCTCACTCTACAAATCTGTCCCTCTACTCTGTGTGCACTGTGTGGTTACTAGCAGCCTCTGTTCCCTAATAACTGTATGTAGCCCTTACTCCATGTGACGTTTTAGCTTCGGTGTCCTCATTCTCTGGCGATGAAATCTAACAGGTCACTGGCCGGCTCATGTGTTGGTGGTTCTTGGGTCAGGAGCCTGCACAGGGTGTGACCAAGGCCTGGGGTGAGGAGCAGGGTGGGGGGCGGTGCCAGGCAGACTGCATGTACCTCTTCAGTAAAGCCATTCCCACTGAAGGGGAC
>NW_006478722.1:0-374 GCF_000325575.1 Pteropus alecto | reverse complement strand
TGTGCCCTTTAAGACAGAGCCCCAACTGGCGATATAACTGAGCCTTCAGCAGGTCACGCTCCATTCTGTTGTTCCTGGTGGTGGGCAGGGCACCCTAGAGACAATAGTTTCAGAAAGTCCCACTCTGCCCTGGAAGAACCCCCGCTGGGTTGTAGGTGAAGTCACACAACTCTGATCTCTGACTACAGAGCAGGGCTGCAGGCTGGGGAACGGGCCGGGAGGCATCAGCCTTCACCCCAGTTTGGTCTAGAGGCCCAAGATATGATTCCCGCTCCAAGTTCAGATATTCAGGAAGAGTTTATTCTTCTGGAGTCTGGGAGGGAACCCTGGGGCAAAAAAAATGATGATGATGATGATGATGATGACGATGATGA
>NW_006478721.1:0-374 GCF_000325575.1 Pteropus alecto | reverse complement strand
ATTCTGTCCATGCTTACATCAAGGATCTAAATTTCCAAAAATCCAAGAACTGAATCAAAGAAATCTGCTCAAATAAACTGCTGCCCACAGCACAGCCCAGGAACAGTCCATGGGAGCTTCATGCACTGCATGCAAGTGACCACTGGGGGGCACACAGCCTGCTCATGAGTGCTTGCCTTCACAAGGTTAAGAGTAGAATCCACCTCAGAACTAGGTCCTCTTTTTGCCAACAGGGGAGAGCCCAGCATGGCCTTTGTGTTCAAGGAGACCTGTTTACCTGAGGCCAAAGTTTGGCCAAGCGCCCCGATAGCTGAGGAAGGGAACTGTCGGTGGCTTGTATCACATGCTTTTCTACATAGTAAGTACAGAAGCTT
>NW_006478720.1:0-374 GCF_000325575.1 Pteropus alecto | reverse complement strand
CTCCAGAAAGCCTTTTCTAATTAACCCGTGCAACTCGGACTGACTTAGCTGGTCCTCGTGGTCCTAAGAGGTGCATTTTATACCGTATTCCCATGCAGGTAATTTCTTTATAGTGCTTTCGACTTTGTGGTGTGTGTGTGTGCGCGTGCACGTGCATGTGTGCGCGCGCGTGTGTTCAGATCCTGATCATGCAGTGGCGAGACGCGCTGAGTGAGGGGTCTTGGTTTGATTCCACTTGAGCTCTTTAACTGTAGGGACAATTCCCTCTGCTGGCATCAGGGTATATGATAGAGTCTGACATATTTCATAACTGTGTGTGACTTTGGGCAACTCCCGTAAGGTTGCTGTGGAGATGAAACGAAATGACAAGTGTG
>NW_006478719.1:0-374 GCF_000325575.1 Pteropus alecto | reverse complement strand
TCAGCACCTTCAGGAAAAACACAAACATGCCCCCGACCCCATACTAAAATGGGATCCGGGCCATGCCATTCATTAGTTACTAGATCTTTCCAACGAACTACTGATCGTGGATTCCTCGAAGGGAACCAGAACCTTTCTGCAGCTGTTCGACCATCATCATCTGTGTTTAAAATATTTAAAGTGAAAAGTACATAATTGAATATATTTTGAGGAGTCATGGGGCTAACTCCCCTTTTTTGTTTTTGTATTTGAAGTTTGAGGGTGCAATGAGCTCGTTCTACAATGCCTTGCATTGTAGATTATAGGGTATACCTGTTAATATATGCAATCTAGAATTTATGACAGAATTGTTGAAATGTCTTACTAGTATACCC
>NW_006478718.1:0-374 GCF_000325575.1 Pteropus alecto | reverse complement strand
GATTCATATAATATTTGTCTTTTTGTGACTGGCTTTCTTTACTTCGCATAATATCTTTGAGGTCTCCGTGTTATAGCTTGTGTCAAAATTTCATTCCTTTGTGAGAATGAATAATATCCTATTGTGTGGATATAGCACATGTTATTTATCCATTCATCCACACATGGACATTTAGGTTGCTTCCAACTTTGGGCTTTTGTGAATAATGCTGCTGTAAACATGAGTGTACAGATATCGCTTTGAAACCCTGCTTTCAAATCTTTGGGGTATATGCCCAGAATTGGAATTGCTGGATTGTTTAGTAATTCTTTGTTTGTTTGTTTGTTTGTTTGAGAAATTGCCATGCCATTTTCCACAGCAGCGGCATTGTTTTT
>NW_006478717.1:0-374 GCF_000325575.1 Pteropus alecto | reverse complement strand
CTCCAGAAATCAGCAGAGATATCTTTTCAAATACACAATACAGTTCTAATCAATACATGCATGTGAGGAAATTACTCAGAGTGTGGAGAAAAGATACCCCAAATAAGTAGTAGGAACAGTGCCTAGAGCTCACATAGACTAAGAATAATGTTTATTGCCAACAACCAGAGTGAAAAAACCAGTAACTAATGAGGTATCGGTAGTGGGGGAAATTAACTCTAGATTAAGTTTTGCCTATTTCCATGTAACAAAGTTTAAAAGTTAGATCCCAAAGTATCAGTTTTCAAATAACTATGTCCCAGAATGAAGCTCAAAAATATTTATAGGAATACAAAAATATCCAGCATCCAACAGGTATAAAATACAGTATCTGG
>NW_006478716.1:0-374 GCF_000325575.1 Pteropus alecto | reverse complement strand
TGCCACACAACATGATGGGGATGTTTTCACATACTTGTATCAGATCGCTATGCCTTGTAAGGAATTCTCGAAGTTATATCACACATTATAATGGCACCCTAGGCTTGGATGTAATACCTGTCTATCAGTCCACTAAACTTCTCCTGACTGGCTGTGTCCCATACAGTGATAGGTCCCATAAATACAATAGGTCCTCTGTTGGCATGAAACACAAGGAGAAGGACCTCAACGCCCAAGGTAGCTATATATATTTCTCGAATTCACCAGTCAGATGACATTTCATGAATGTAGTTTTTCCAGTCCCACCATCTCCAACCAGTACAAGTTAGAACTGAAGTTGGGGTTCTCCTTTGGCAGCCATCATGATGTTACTT
>NW_006478715.1:0-374 GCF_000325575.1 Pteropus alecto | reverse complement strand
ACTTATGATCTGTTAAAATCCTTTTACTTCTAGTTCTGTAGCTACATAATTATGATTTGTCAAAATCAAATCAAAAGACTTCACTACATTCCCTACAAATACTCTGAATTCTAATCATTCTGAATTGCTTGCAGTTTTCTAAACACACTATACTCTGTAACATTGGCTCAAAAGTTATTTCCTTTGAGAAATCCTCTAAACCTTCATAAATAGCATCTATGCTCCTGTAGGACCTTGTGTATCTTTTCATCATAATCATAGCACTCATCCCACTGCATTGGCATCACTATGTCATGTTCCCTGTAATGTCCTTGCCATTTATTAATAAAGTAACGCCTGGTACATACCTGGTGTTCAGTTATTATTTGTTGGAT
>NW_006478714.1:0-374 GCF_000325575.1 Pteropus alecto | reverse complement strand
GGCTGCTGGGCCACGTGTGGTGCAATCACCCACTCGTAACTACTTCCTCCCTTGCCGTGCGCCTTACAGCAGGAAGCATCGTGTCTTCACCATCAAGGGCTCGGCTGGCCAGTGTCATCCCAGACGTGCCACAGACCCAGCCCGGTGAAGAGTGGGCAGAAGCCCCTGCCAGCTCAGCCGGACGCCCCTGCCGCGGTCTCAGGCTGTCAAGCATGGTGAGTGGCCGGGGCTCCTGTGCCCACGCTGGCCTTTCCAATGGGAACAAGTTCCTGTGGCCCTTCCCTGGGGAGTGGCTGCCTCCTTTCTCAAGGGCCCTGGTGGCCCTGGTGGCCCTAGTCCACTTCCCCAGCCTGGGGTCGTCCACTCCAGGCCCC
>NW_006478713.1:0-374 GCF_000325575.1 Pteropus alecto | reverse complement strand
TTTTATGCCTTGTAGCATAACACCCATTCTAAATTAATGAGTGACTTTCTATTACAAGTCTTACTATTTAAGAAGAACTTTTCATGAGGCTTGAGACCATAGATAGTGACAGGTCTGCAAAAAAAGATTGAAAACTCTTTTGAAAAGATCCCTTATTCTAGCAGCCATTTGAACATTCATAATTCATGGCAAGAAGTCTGATAGCAAGAATAATAGGGGTGGAGAAGAAGTTGATTTCAAACCTTACAAATTACTTCGAGGGTTCAGTATTTCCTAGAGGTGATGACTGCAGATGGTAGAAATAGCAAAACAATGAGAATTAGATTTGAAACCTGAAATTGTGATTGAATTGCTGCCATCTCATGATACACTTT
>NW_006478712.1:0-374 GCF_000325575.1 Pteropus alecto | reverse complement strand
TTGCTATATATATATATTTGCTATATATGTATATATTTGTTAGTAATGAAAACCAAGTTTTTTGCTAGATAAAATCATCAAGGCTATGTTTTTATTTTTTTTCCTTTTGCTTTCTCTCTTACTTTTTTTCCTCAACTTATTTTTGGTTATCTTGAGGCTAGGTGATCAGATCTAGCAGCCTAGAAGGCTGGAAAGGCTTGTTAGCCTGAACCAAACGTTTGGCCAAGCTGACACTGCAAAACTTGGAAAGCAGACCAAGTGTTTACTGCAACTCTAGCTCTAAGGCAACAACTTGGAAAACAAGACATTAGGAATGTGAGTTTGTTGTTATCACTTATATTTAGTGGAGTATCACAAGAAAGGAATGGCTGGTT
>NW_006478711.1:0-374 GCF_000325575.1 Pteropus alecto | reverse complement strand
TCGCTGAAGTGCAGCGGAGGTGGGAGGGCTCTCATTTAACCCCGACTCTCTTTCCTTCCTTTGTCCTTCCATCTCTCCTTCTTTTCTTTCCATCTCTCCTGGAAAGAAAGGAGGAATACATCAAATTATTCATGTCTGTCATTTCACCATGGCTCTTGCTGTAAGTGTGGAATTGGAGAAAGTTTGACACTTTTTTTTTAAGCCCCCCTCCCAAAAGTTTAAAACTTTTAACTAAGAGGGAAATGAGGTGTGTATATGGGGCTGAGGGTTGGTCAATTGCTAGGCATGTCCCAAGCCCCTCTCATTGTATGGATAGTTGCTATTTATTTAATTTAGCTCTCTAGTCAAGCACTTTGCAGGAAACCGAGGAGTGA
>NW_006478710.1:0-374 GCF_000325575.1 Pteropus alecto | reverse complement strand
GAAAATGGTGCTGCTAGGACTGTTATTTAGGCAGAAAATGCAAAGCTCTTGCTCTTAAACACTAGGCTATATTGACTTTGGAGAGTTTATAGTTGGATAATCTAGGTCACATGTCCTCTATATTTAAAAAAAAGTTTTACTGAGATATAATTCACACATCATATTATTTACCTCTTTAGAGTGTACAATCCTCATAATTTTAGAAGACTTTCATCACCCCCCAAAAGAAACCCCATATCCATTAGCGGTCACTCCTTATTATTCCCCTAACTCTCCCCCATCTACTAATTTACTTTCTACCTCTACAGATTTGCCAATTCTGGATATTTCGATAAATACAATCATACAATATGTGGTCTTTTGTGACTGGCTTC
>NW_006478709.1:0-374 GCF_000325575.1 Pteropus alecto | reverse complement strand
TTCTCAGAGCCTTCAGGGACAGCATGACCCTGCCACACAGATTTCAGACTCCTAGCCCCCAGAACGAGAGGATTTTTCTGTTGGTTAAGGCCACCTCGTTTGTGGCCCTTCGTTACAGCAGCCCTGAGAAACTAGCACATCACGTAAATACAATTCTCCACTCCAGCTGCAGACCGGACTCCCAACGCGAGCCAACGCTCTTCAGAACCCACGTGCTGACCTCACAGGGTCAGGGTGAGAGGGACGCAGAGGACTGTCCCATGCTCCTCACCCTCATGTGCCCTGCTGATGTCAGGTCAACATACGTAAATGTATTTCATGTCCACCATATGTAATTAATAACACAGAAAGCATATCCAACCATCTATCGAATG
>NW_006478708.1:0-374 GCF_000325575.1 Pteropus alecto | reverse complement strand
CTTCTTCTTTCTGTTATTTTGCTCCTTCATTCATATGCAACGTAATTTTGTTTGTTTGTTTTTCCTTTTAAAATTCTCATTTAGTAGTCCCTATTCTCTGGCTTTTCCTACCAGTGTGAGGGTACATAGGTTTATTTTATACACTGATAATAAGCAACTAAGAAAGACTGCTTCCAGTTCGTATTTAAAATGTTGAAAGAATACTTACACAAATACATCAAGAAAGAAGCTCCAATCTGGTGCCCAAAAAAACTTGACTTCCACATACCATTTCCCAATAAAAGAACCGGAAGGGGTCTTTGGAGAGGTGCCGGATTCCAGGGCTGGGAGAGGGAAGATACAAGATGAGTATTCTACGCTGCCAGAAAGTCAGA
>NW_006478707.1:0-374 GCF_000325575.1 Pteropus alecto | reverse complement strand
AAATTTTTCAGAATAGCAGGAGAAACATTTCAGATGTAAGGAAGGGTTTACAGTGATAAAGGCATAGAGAGTAACAATAATTTTGGAATTCATGAATAATGATGCAGTTGAAGCATATAGTGTGACTTTCTGTGTTGTACTGTATTTCTCAGCATTGTTTCGTTACTGATTTCTTTTTCATTGATGTTGCATGAATTACTTTGTGAATGAAGTTCTGAGGTGTTCGTATGCCTTGAACTTTGTGATTTTTTCGCAAATGCTTTGTTGACATTTTGGATAAATAGTATTTCCGAAAGAAGTAAATAGTCAGCTAAAGACTATGCTTAATTCAAAGTCTCAATTGATAACATGTTATTTCTGTTCTTTTTTTTTTT
>NW_006478706.1:0-374 GCF_000325575.1 Pteropus alecto | reverse complement strand
CAAATAGAGTTAAACAATGTGCTCACGCAGGTATTAACATAAAGCACTTTGATATATTTTTGCAAACCGGATTCTTACACATATTTTTCTCTAGTAACAAATTATAGAAATGTTATCTTAAAAGCTTCTTAACCTGAAACAAGTTTTTAAGTTAATAATCTGACTTCTTTTTGGACACTGCTGTGATTTCACCCTTTATCCAATGTATTTTTTCATTAAATTTTAAAGCTAAAGTACCTCCTAATTTTCATTTTTTCCATTGCTTACCATTTTCCTAATTATTTTGATCAAGATTCTGTACTGAACTTTACCTATTTACAGGGTTTTTTTTTTTTTACCTCTTATCATTCTATTTCAAACTTTTAGATCATGTA
>NW_006478705.1:0-374 GCF_000325575.1 Pteropus alecto | reverse complement strand
CTGCCATCGTTTCTATCATGTCCATTTCACCTACCTCAAATTAACACGTAAATCTGGTAAAGACATGAAACTGTTAATAGTAAACTTTTCATCGGATCTTTTCATTCTTGTGTCGTTCTCATATTGTTTGTTTTATCGTGTAGATTTTTCTTCATTTCGTGTTCATTATTTAAAGGCTGCCGTATTAATATTTTCTGAGCTTAATCATGAAGAGATGGTAAACAGTGTTTTGGATAGCGAGTCTGAGAAAAGAGGCAAAGGGAAGAGCGAGTGGAGTGGAAGTGGGGGCAGTGAATGTGTGGGGGGCGGGGAGAGAGGCGTGGGGGAGCCAGCGGGAGAGAGGGATAATGGGTACAAGGAGAAAGCAGAAGTGA
>NW_006478704.1:0-374 GCF_000325575.1 Pteropus alecto | reverse complement strand
TTTTTTCCTTCTATTGTCTTTTATTAAAAGCAGTCAGAATAAATGTATTGCTGAGTACTCTTAAAAGAGTGAATGAATGGGAGGAAATCATTAAGGTATTCCTGTAGCTAGAGTTTTGCTAATTCTATAGAAATGTAGTTTTATCATGGGCTGTATCACATAGAATTCTATCAAAATAATCTTTTCTTCCATTCTACTTTTTCATTTTCCTTTTTGCTTGTTTAGCAGAAAGATTTCCTGAGCCCTGTAGTTTGCCTCCTCCCCTACCACCTCCAACACTACTGGTAAAGTTTTAGTTGCTCTTTTCTATCCTATTTTTCTGCCAAAAAGTCAATCATGTTTCTTTTAAAATAATTTTTATAAAGTATGAGGTT
>NW_006478703.1:0-374 GCF_000325575.1 Pteropus alecto | reverse complement strand
CCTCCTTCTCATCACCGAATTCCCCGCTACCTTCCAGGCCCAGTTCAACGGCCTGTCGCCTTGCACCGCCTGGCTTAGATCAGCCGTCCTGCGACAGCCCCGTGCAACCCCTGCTGTTCTCACGCTGCGGCCCTACCGTGACAGATACGCTCGTGCCCATTCGCTTGTTATCTGTGTCCTCCTCAAATGCACGCCCCACTCTATCCCAGGTCTCCGCACGGGGCCAGGCACATAGCAGCTGCTCAGCAAGCAGTTCTCAAATGAACGTGGAAGCGGATGCATCACAGGTCCAGGCCGTCGGTTTGCAAGGACCTGCAGCCCGGTGTGAACCTCCCCTGGGCTGGGCACAGTGAGGAGAGCACAGGGAGGGACCG
>NW_006478702.1:0-374 GCF_000325575.1 Pteropus alecto | reverse complement strand
TTATCGAGTATTGATAATGATCGAGTATTGATTGACGGAACGAAGATGGTTCCGAAGGACGCGTGCGACGGGAGTGGACTCGGCCCCCGTCCCGTTCCACAGGAGATTACGCCCGATTTTAGACCGTGTTGCGCCAAGGGCACGTGTTCCTACCTCCCGACAACTACGAAAGAACAGCAAGGGGCTCTCTCCGGACCCCGCGACATCCAGGCCCCACAGAGAAGGAAAAGCAGCAGAGAACAAGCCACCGGCCCGACCGGACGCAGGAAGGGAGGGAGGGAGAAGCAAGGGAAGGAATCACGGGAGAGGAGATCACCAAACAGAATGGTAGCGATAAATCGGAATATGTCGATCAATATAAATGAACTGACGGG
>NW_006478701.1:0-374 GCF_000325575.1 Pteropus alecto | reverse complement strand
TTATCTTATTCTCTGTGGATCTCAGCAACTTGTTTGGAAGCTTGGAAAATAAACCTTATTTATGATTAAAGTTTAATCAGGCTCCTGAGGGAAGAAATTATTGAGTCTGTGTTTACATTCCTTGTAAATAACTTAACACTGGTCCCTTTGAGACCAATATACATCAAGTATCAGTTCACATTAAGAATTTTGAATCCTCGTTTGGGGAGGGAGCGGCCTAGTTATCCTCCAGTGCCCATGCTAAATTCCAAAAGAGAAGTATTCAGGAGCAGAGTCATTTACAATTTACAATACTTTTTTTAATTTTTTTATTTTTTCTACATTTTTCTGTGATTGATCTAATATATGTCATAGCTTTAATATTATGTGTCTTT
>NW_006478700.1:0-374 GCF_000325575.1 Pteropus alecto | reverse complement strand
CCCACCCACCCACACAAAAGAAAGCACTAAAGCTAAATGTCAAGTCCAAAAGAGTCCATCTGAGGAGGGACTTCTTCAGGTTTTAGCAACAGACCCCAGCCCCACAGAGGTTTTTCCCTGGCATTCACCTAGTAGCTTCTTTGCGTCACAGGCCTTTATATATACATTTTAAACTAGTTTAATTGGAAAAATAATTATAAACGTATGAAAAAAGGGTAAACAGTAAAAAGGGTAATCAGTGAAAACATCTGGCTTCCACTCCAAATCTCTAGGTAGGTTTGTGTATATGTCCAGACTATTACATATGCTTAATGTACACTTCAAAAAATATATACATATATATGGAAGTATTCACACCACTGTTTATCATTCAA
>NW_006478699.1:0-374 GCF_000325575.1 Pteropus alecto | reverse complement strand
ATTTGAAAAGATCTAGACTAAGAGAGGACATCATATCTTTTTGCAACTGGCACTAAAGTTCAGTGTGACTGGAAGGTGAAGAAGTGCGTGTGTGCGCGTGTGTTGCGTGTGTTGCGTGTGTGCGTGTGTGTGTGCACGCACGTGTTGCGTGTGTTGTGTGTGTTCGCGTGTGTGTGCACGTGTGTGCGTGTGTTGCGTGTGTGTGCGTGTGTGTGCGTGTGTGCGCATGTGTGCGTGTGTGTGCGTGTGTGTGTGCATGGAATGGGATCAAGTGGGGAAAAGTGTGGCAAAAGGCAAGGTGGGAGACGTAGGCATGGGAGAGATCCTAAAGAACCGTGTGTGTCTGGCTAAGAAATCTGAGTTTATCTTGAAGG
>NW_006478698.1:0-374 GCF_000325575.1 Pteropus alecto | reverse complement strand
AGTAGAAAATACACAAATACACACACACACACACAGAGCAAAAGAAAAAGAAGGCAGGCACAAAAACTAGAAAACTTAAAATTGATTTATAGTGACTGAAACAAAAATAGTGGTTGCCTAGGGCCAGGAATGGGGATGTAGCTTCTAAAGAGCAGAAAAAAATACTTTTTGTTCTGATGTAAATATTCCACATCTTTGTTTTATTGGTTATATGAGTAGATATTTTGAAAACAAATCAAACTAAACATAACGAGTGTATTTTATGATAGTATAGAAGTAAATTACAATGAGATTGATTAAAGAAACACAAAATCTTGGGACAAAAAATATGTAAATGAATAAAATCTCAATTAATGAGATATTTTAAAATATAA
>NW_006478697.1:0-374 GCF_000325575.1 Pteropus alecto | reverse complement strand
AGTAACATGTAAGAAATTTGAGATTTGAAGAGTATCCTGGATTATCCGCACAGGTCCAATATAGTCATAAAGGTCCTTATTAGTGAAAGAGGGAGGCAGAAGAATGAGAGTCAGAGAGGATGTGAAGACAGAAGCAGAGTTCAGAGTGATAGAGGATGAGGCCCCAAGGCAAGAAATGAATGTGGCCTCTAGAAGCTGAGAAAGTCAAGGAAATGAATTTTCCCCTGGAGCCTGAGAAAGAACACAGTTTTGCCCGCATTCTGAGTTTAAGACTTTTGACTTTCAGAACTGCACGATAATACATTTTTCTTGTTTTAAGCACTAAGTTTGTGATGATTTATTGCAACAGCAGAAAGAAATAAATACACTCACTC
>NW_006478696.1:0-374 GCF_000325575.1 Pteropus alecto | reverse complement strand
TGGTAAGACAGTTCCAAAATATATTGTTTATCTCTGCACTAGCATCAATGGCTGTACTGGCTTCATTTGAGCAGATACATTATAAAATGTTTTGAATGTACTGATATTGAGGTTACCTTTCACTTTGAAATATATAGGGTTGATGCTATTTGTTAAGCATAAGTCAGGATGTGGGTGTGCTACTGAGGCATGCCAGGGAAATCATGATCTCTAAGGAAAACTACACTGTTTGCTTCATCTGAGGCAGTGATTCTTAATGCTGGATTTGCATCAAAATATATGTGCAGATATTTCAAAACACTAAAGCTCATTCTAAGCCACATGAGATTCTGCCTCAGATCATTTGGGTTAGAGAATGGATATTTTCATATACA
>NW_006478695.1:0-374 GCF_000325575.1 Pteropus alecto | reverse complement strand
CGGGCTTCAGGGGTTGGGGCGCAGGGCGGGGAGGCCGGGGACGCGCACTCACCCGAGCGGGAATTGTTGGCGCGGCCGCCGCCATCGAACCCTGGGGGAGGAGAGGAAGGGGCGCCGGGCAGCGCTGTCCCTGTTCCATCCCTGGATCGGGTCACCCGGGCGGCGTCGCCGAGTTTCTGTCCCGCGATGAGCGGCGAGGACCTCGACTTTGTAGCACCTTCTCGGGCGCTGCAGCTCGATCTCGAAACAACGCTCCCGCGGTCTCTGTCGGGATGAAAAGACGCCGAGAGCAGCAAGCACCGCCACCGGCACGAGCCCGGAAGTCCCGCCCGGCGCGCGCGCACGCTGACGCCTCGTCCCGACCTGTCATCCGC
>NW_006478694.1:0-373 GCF_000325575.1 Pteropus alecto | reverse complement strand
AAAGAAAGAAAGAAAGAAAAAATAAAAGGCAGGCCAGTCTGTGCAGATTCTAGTATATTCTTAACACAGTTCATTAACTCTGAAGGTCACAGGTTATGGCCCAGTCCTTATGCTACTTGAGTTAACAACACTGTAGGCCCAAAAGGGTTACTACGGTATTGTTCTCATTCCCATGTCCCTGCCTGTCTCCAAGGGCTGAGCAATGTCATTTCTAGAGAGATGGCTGATTCCTTTGCCATTTAAAGCCATGCCTGTATTGTTAAACTGTACACATGGTGCCCTTTCTTTCCGTGCTAGCTTATTATTTTTTCAGATCATTCGACATATATTATTGAATGCCTACTATGTGTGAGGCACAGTTCTAGGTTCTGGA
>NW_006478693.1:0-374 GCF_000325575.1 Pteropus alecto | reverse complement strand
CATTTTAAACAGTGGACTCATCATCAAAAATGCACAAAAATGAGAAGACTGGGCACAAAATAGATTGCAAAAAGGACATTTGTTTACAATATGAAAGCTGAAACAAATAGGCAAAAGGTCGCCTTGTTTGACCTCAGTCGGCAATGTGCGCTTTGTGTGACTCAAATTTTTTGCTGCTCTGCACATGTCTGCAAAAGACTGCTAAAATGTCTCTTGTTGACTTTGAGGTTACAAATAGATTTTAGCAAGTAGGTGTTGAGCAGATATGGAATCCACAAATAATAAAGATCGACTATATTCATTGACATAGAAAACAGCATAATCAAAGCAATGGATACCATACCATTTAAAATTGGATTTATCTACTTTTCTAC
>NW_006478692.1:0-374 GCF_000325575.1 Pteropus alecto | reverse complement strand
GAGTGATGCTCACTCTCAGTGTGACATAACTGTACATCTGTTTTGACACGTCCTGTTTTCAGTACCAAAGAACTGGTGAGAAACAGTCTTGACATCCATGCTCTTGAGGTAACCATATGCCCAGAATGCACAAGCAGGTAGTAATACAGTGACAGCTTATTTGTAGTTTTTAGTAGCGGCACATTATCTATCAGCTTTTGTATACAGTCTATCTTCGCCAAGGAAAGCAGAAAGCCACTCTTTGTGGCGTATAGCGTCTAAGGCTAATTGGAAGAGAAATCTCGCTGGTTTGGTGTGCTCGGGATCTGTATTTCCAGAAGCGCCGTTCCATACATGAACATTAAATGTTTTGTAATGCATGTGGACATTGAAAC
>NW_006478691.1:0-374 GCF_000325575.1 Pteropus alecto | reverse complement strand
AAGTTCTTTTCCTTTTTTTATTTTTTTTTAAAGGAGGAAACACTCCATGATTTATAGTGATACTTTCTGTTCAAATTCTGGAGGATGGGTTGTGTTTTGTGCAGCTCTGGCTGCAAGGCGCTGTTTCTCCCACAGCCTACAGGCTGCAAGTGACTGCTGCCACCACAAAGGCTGAGACCCCTGTAAGACTATGTGCTAGGGCACATCCCTGGAAGGGTAAAGTTACAGCCCCGTGATTTTCAGTCACTTGGATATGCCCCATGCATGTAGTCCTGCTGATAATTTTAGAGACACCTGGGGCCACTTGTTTTTGTTTTCCATGTTTGGGATTTATTTTTTTAACTGTTACGATTATGTTAAAAAAAAAAAAAAAA
>NW_006478690.1:0-374 GCF_000325575.1 Pteropus alecto | reverse complement strand
TTCTTTTTTCCAGAGATTCCTGGGCATCTGTGCACATTAATACATCACTATGTATGCAGTTTCTTTAATCCTGGTTTCTACAGAACTGAAACAGCATCAGATGGGGCCCCTGAACTATCCTCGCTGAACATCCTTGCTGATCGCACAGAGGCTACCCCCATGTGTAATCCACGCCTGGATACACATCCTTCACAAGACCTGAAGTCACTAGGTCCCAGTGAGATGGAATCAGCATGTAGATGAGAGGAGATCGAGGGAAGGCCCTGTGAGCCAACACTTTAGATAGGACACTTCAGAAACTGAGAAGATTAAATCAAGGCAATTTAGGAAAAAGAGAGAGATCCACCAACTAGGAACATGACTTTCACCTGGGA
>NW_006478689.1:0-374 GCF_000325575.1 Pteropus alecto | reverse complement strand
ATTGATCTATATGTCTGTTTTTCTGCCAGTACTATACTAATTACTGTAACTTTATAATATATTTTGAAATCAGGAATTGTGATGCATCCAGCTTCGTTCTTCTTTTAAGTGGCAAGACAGGGCATCCTTGCCTTGCTCCTGATCTTGGAGGGAAAGCTTCCAGATTTCCACTGTTGAGTATGATGCTAGCTGGGGACTTGTCACATACGACATTTATTACGTCACGATACATTCCTTCTATACCTAGTTTGTTGAGAGTTTTTATCATGGGAGGATGTTGAATTTTGTCAAACGTTTTTTCTGCATCTAATTATACGATCATTTGATTTTTATCTTTCAATCTGTTAATGTAGTGTATCACATTGATTGAGTTG
>NW_006478688.1:0-374 GCF_000325575.1 Pteropus alecto | reverse complement strand
CTCTCTCTCTCTCTCTCCCTCATTCCCTTGGGTTATTAGTTTGATGTGACTATTACGTTCATTGCCCTTTTGCTGCCTTGCTAGCTCATATTAATGACATATTCCACCTGGCACACAGCTCTGCCTGCACAATGCTGGCCAGAGCTTCCTCGCTGCCCTGGGGAGCCATCTGCTTCCCTCGCACTGTGGAGTTGAACTTTTCTTCTCTCTTTCCGTTCTGCTTACGAAGCAGTCCCTGACCAGCAACACCTGCATCCCATTCATCCTGCAACTCGAGCCAAAGGATAAAGAAGCTGGTCTTCAAGGGGGGATGGGATGGGTGCTGCATGGGAGTGAGGGGCCTCTCTGTCCATTCTCCTATCAACAGAGGCAAC
>NW_006478687.1:0-374 GCF_000325575.1 Pteropus alecto | reverse complement strand
GCCATTTTCTCTCCATGAAACCTGTGACAAGTGAATGTTTTTGGAACGGCAGTTTTCAGGTAGTTGGAGGTAACGCCTTAAATGCTAGAGCTTCGATTTGGTAGTCTTTGCTGTAATGTATTTCTAAAATACTTATATACTTGGCTGGCTTATTAAACACTGGACAAAATTGTCCTCTTGCTGTTTTAGAGTTATTATTATGGGTATCATTGACATATAATGAGGATGTGCATCTGTGGACACTAATCCCATCAGTAGCACAGGAACTTGCACTAATGAATCACTCATGTTGGTTTACCTGTCGGTCATTTGCCCTGGTCTCTCAAAAATAAAATGAGACATATGTATGCAGCCATGTGGTCTCTTAGGAAGTG
>NW_006478686.1:0-374 GCF_000325575.1 Pteropus alecto | reverse complement strand
GCATGGAGCAGAGAGCATTTTGTACAAACCAGGAACTCCGCAGTGGACGCTGGCAGTCATGACGATGGGCCCAGGCTGCCTTCAGTCAGTGGGAAATGGGCTCTGCACCTGTTTAAATCCAAGCCCCCCCGCATCCTGGAGTAAGGGCTGAGGCCTGTGCCCTGAGCTTCTCCAGTCCTGGCTGCCTACGAGACTCGACTAGGGAGGTGTTTTGCTTTGTTTTTGTTTTTAAATTCTGATAACTAGGACCCAGACAAGTAAATCAGAAACCCCAGGACAGGGCCCAGGCATCAGTACTTTTTAAAGCTCTCCAGGTGATTCCGGTGGCAGCCAGGATTGAGACCCACTGCTCTGGTCTCAAGGCTATTCTGCTA
>NW_006478685.1:0-374 GCF_000325575.1 Pteropus alecto | reverse complement strand
TATTTATTTATTTATTTATTTTCTCATATAAAACACTCCTCCCAGGCTTCCAAACCATTCCTGTTCTATTGACACATCTGGTCCTGTTCCATGACCACTCTGCTATATAAAAAGGAGGGTGACATAAATAACAATGAAATTCCCAAACGGATGCAGCGAGCATCCACACGGCATGGAGATGAGTGTAAAGGCCTTGTCCTGTAGTAGCTGCTGTGCACAGGGCACCCCACCTTCCCAACAGGTACCCGGTGTAGTTGGTTATTTGCGTCCTGGACCTGTGAACACAACCTTATTTGGAAATAGGGTTTTTGCATACATAATGAAGTTAAGATGAGGTCATGTTGGATTAAGGTGGACCCTAATCCAATTATAGG
>NW_006478684.1:0-374 GCF_000325575.1 Pteropus alecto | reverse complement strand
TCACATCTCCTCTTGGAGAACTGAGTTCTTAAGAACTCAGTTTCCTCACCTGTGAGATGAGGGGGTGGGCTACCTTGCCTCTAAGGTTCTGTTCAATTCCAGAATGCTGTGATCCATACTGGATTTATTACAAGGGATTATAAAATTAGGCTTCCTTAGTACTTTTTAATGAATTCACTTTCCAAAGGATCCAGAGGGTATAAAATTCTTCAAGAATTCATCTAACACCTAAAAGGAAGCCTACCAGGCCTCAAAGGCAAGCAAGGACCTACCACTTGGTCACCAGCACCAAGCACTATTTGTGTGATTACCTTAAATCTCATCTTCATCCTATATACCCAGCCCCTTTGCCAGGAGAAACATGTAAAAGAAAC
>NW_006478683.1:0-373 GCF_000325575.1 Pteropus alecto | reverse complement strand
ACCAATCTATTTTTCTTCTCCCAGGAGCCTAGAAAGTGGTGGGGCAGCCAGCCGGGCCTTGAGAGCATCAAGAAATCCTCTACTCTGAATAAGCCAGTGTCAGACACTCTTCTTACAATGTTTCATTTAATACCACATGAACCCTGTGCAGTTGATTTAATTCTCATATTACATATGAGGAAACTGAAGCACAGAAAAGTAGGATGGAGGCTCTTCCTAAATACATTTAACTTAAAAGAATTCAAATATACAGATTCAGTCAAAATATAAAACAAAATACTTATTTTTAACAATGCCCATGGCTCCAGACATTTCACTGAATGAGCATTTGCTTCAGATGTCAAACGGTATCTCAAAGAGAAAAAATTTAACC
>NW_006478682.1:0-374 GCF_000325575.1 Pteropus alecto | reverse complement strand
TTATGTATATACCATATTTTGTTTATCCATTCATCTCTCGTTGAACACTTGTGTTGCTTCCACCTTTTGGCTAACGTGAATAACGCTGCTATAAACATAAGTGTACGAATATCTCTTTGAGACTTTGCTTTCAGTATTTTTTTAGTATATACCCAGAAATGGATTGTTGGCTCATATGGTAGTTCTATTTTTAATTTCTCGAAGAATTGCAATACTGTTTTTCATAGTGGCTGTACCATTTTATATCCCCACCAATAATGTACAGGGTTCTGATTTCTCCAAATCTTTGCCAACATTTGCTATTTTCTGTCATTGTTTGTTGTTTAACATAGCCATCCTAATGGGTATGAAGTAGTGTCTGATTATGGTTTGAT
>NW_006478681.1:0-374 GCF_000325575.1 Pteropus alecto | reverse complement strand
AGTCAGCAGCACCGTCCATCAACCGAATACAACTGACGGCTGTAGACAACTTCATTCAACACCAGCAGAATACACATTTTTCTCAGGCTCCCATGGGACATTCACTGAGACAGACCATGTTCTGGGCCATCAGGTGGGCACACCTGAACCGATTTGTCTGCTTCCAGATCGCAGTAGTAGTAAAACTAGAAATTAATAACAAGAGATAACTGGAAAAACCTCCAAAATCCATGGAGATTAAACAACGTACTTCTGAATAACACAAGGGTCAAAGAAGAAATCTGAAAAGAAATGTCAAAATTTGTGACCTGTATTGAAAAGAGTGTTTAGGGGGAAATGTATAGCATTGAATGTATACATTAGAAAAGAAGAAA
>NW_006478680.1:0-374 GCF_000325575.1 Pteropus alecto | reverse complement strand
CCTTGTGCATTATTGCTGGGAATGTAAATTTGTGTAGCTCCTGTGGAAAACAGTATGGAGCGTCCTCAAAAATTAAAGGGAGCTACCCTATGAACCAAAAATCTCACTTCTAGGTGAGTTTTCAAAGGAAAAACAGTATTTTGCTAGAAGATTGTGAAGGAATTTTTCCAGTTAGCTCTTGTGCTTTATATTTCCCAGTATTTCCAACAGATAATACCTGGTAATCAATAGCTTCTTCGATGAGGGGATGAAAACTTGAGAACCGTTTTTTTTTTTACACTTTCTGTATAAAGGCCTGAATTGCGGGGTTTCCATTTCCAGGTAGAGCTGGTGAACCGGAACGAGGCAACATTAGAACTCTAAAAATTAATTCT
>NW_006478679.1:0-374 GCF_000325575.1 Pteropus alecto | reverse complement strand
AGTGAAAGACAGCCACGAAGTCTCTGTGGGTGGAAGGAGGAGAGAAAGATGGGAAAGGAGAAGCAAGCTGAGCATCAGTTTTACTATATAAGCCATCTAACCACAGATAACAGGATGGATAGGAAGTCAAAGATATGCATCAGCTCTCCCTTCTACTTTCCTGATAAGGCGACCTAATCCAAACTCAGTTTGGCACTAGAAGCTCATACATAGTATATTTTGGAAATAAATGGCCTAAGTATTCTCTCAAAACCTAGTGTAGCAATTCTCCAAGTTCCTTTAACGGTTTTTCCAACTAACTAATCTTGTTGTTGCAGGCTCAGAGAGTGGGTGTGTGGCCTGGAAAAAGGTTCATAGGAACAGCTATGAAACGC
>NW_006478678.1:0-374 GCF_000325575.1 Pteropus alecto | reverse complement strand
ATTCCGACCAAACGTTATTTCCAATTTACGATGCGACACCCACGCAGGCAGGTGAGCAAGTGCAAGGGACAGACGAGACCTTGCCATGTGAGTAAACACACACAGAACCCACCTCCAACACAGTTTCTCGGAAAACACTAGAGAAAATGCGGCAGCAAAACGAGTGGGAAAAGTGCAAAAAGAGAAAGCCACTGGATCTGAGAAACAGACACCCTGCTAAACGGTGACAGGAAACCTGCAGTGACCGCTGAGCCTCAGATCTAGAGTGATCGGTTTGTAGGGGAAAAAAACAAATCGGTTTGTAGGATTTAAAAGTTAAGTACCTAGCGAAAATGGAGACTCACAAAACGTTTTTGAAAAGATAAAGAACTGGG
>NW_006478677.1:0-374 GCF_000325575.1 Pteropus alecto | reverse complement strand
GAAACACTTCAGTGTTCATATCGCTACCTAGCGTTCAGTGTTGGTTTCTGATGCTTTTGTACATGTAGCGAAACGTGCAGATCTGAAGTGCACTCTTTGATGAGTTGCACCTTATCAAGGAGCTAACGAGGGCATGTCATTTTCCGGTGGTATTTGAACACACTTATCTCTTTTTCCCTGTCATCCACGAAATGATTGGGTAGCCAGGAGGAGACCGCCGGAAGCCATTGGCTTCCCTTCCCGGCTGTTTCTGTGGGACAGCGCCGTCTGCAGCCACTGCTCCCGCTCCCGCCACTCCTGAACGTGTGGTGTCCCCCGGGCCCGTCCGTGAGGGTCTCCCCACGGTCTCAGCAGCACAGCGCAGCCCGCTGTCC
>NW_006478676.1:0-373 GCF_000325575.1 Pteropus alecto | reverse complement strand
ACCTAAATTTAAATCTGCGAACCTGTGAACTTTTAAAGGCATAGAATATGAATTATTCATCTTTATATCTATTCTTATCTTAATACATGACAGTATAGTAGGAATTCAAAACATGCTTTTGAATGAACAGATGAAATAACATTGTTTAGTACCCTTGATAGGAACTTGTGTATTACCTATCAGTATCATCCCATGATTTTGTTAGTATGATACCCTTTATATGTTATAAGCAAAGGGATGGGGTTATGGCTATGAAAGATTTTTAAACATTACAACTAAGAAAACATAGGAGAGTAAAATGATACCGAATATATTGAATCAAGTCATTATTTACAACACCAATTGTCAATGTACCACAATGAGAAAGTAAAAA
>NW_006478675.1:0-373 GCF_000325575.1 Pteropus alecto | reverse complement strand
ATTTTCTCTATAGGATGGATTACAGCCTATACATTCTGCGTAATAGCAGAAATAAGTTGATAATAAAGTTCTCTATTGTCATTTAAATAGTTATTAAAGTGTTTTATTAGAACTACTTGTGAATAGTTCTAATGTATTTTTCTGTGAAGTGTTCCTCCTGTACAACACATGTCAATGATTCAAAGGCTTGCTCTCCATATGGGCACACTCACGATTGAAAATTGAGGTATGTAGGATACTTTTTCAGTTGTATGCCTTTGTAGTATTGAGAATTCTGGAAATAAATGTTCTGTTATTCTCACTTTCAAATTCTATAACAAATTGTTTCCTATTTTGTAGTAGTCTCGTCAAATTTAGTTAACTACATTTTTGT
>NW_006478674.1:0-373 GCF_000325575.1 Pteropus alecto | reverse complement strand
ACTTCTTTCGCTTAGCATGATCATCTCAAGATCCACTCATGTTGTTGGAGATGGCAGTATTTCACCTTTTCTAATAGCTGAGTAATATTCCGTTATATATATGCACCACGTCTTCTTTAGCCAATCATATATGGGAGGGCACTTCATTTGTCCCTGTCTAGGCCACCATGAATAATGGTACAATAAACATTTGGGTGCATTTATTTTATACATAAATGTTTACCAATTTAGGGGTTAGAAACCTAGAAGAAGGAGTGTTGACCTATATGGTAATTCTTTTCTTAACTTTTTGAGGAATTTCCATAGTGTTTTCTGTAGCGGTTGTAGCAATTCACATTCCCACCGACAACGTATGAGGGTTCCTTTTTTTTTT
>NW_006478673.1:0-374 GCF_000325575.1 Pteropus alecto | reverse complement strand
GGCCTCGGAGCCCGCGGTCCTCAGGCCTCGGAGCCGGCTCGCCGCCCAGGTTTCCTGGAACCGCGGGGGGCACGGACGCCTCTGCCAGGTGGACGGGCCCGCGCTGGGAGCCCCCTCCGCCCTCCCGGAGAGCCAGCCGTCGCCAGCGGGGCCACATCCCACTGTCCCGACACCTCGGTCAGCCAAACAAGCGGCACCGGCCGCAGCTGAGCAGTGGGTTTTGTTAATGATTAAAGTACGAACAGGTGGAAACCTTTGACACGTTCATTAATTGAAAGGATTTTAATTGATGGGGAAAGAGAAAATGATACTAGCTCAAGATCCCAACTCCCATCTCTAAAATCTGCTCGCCTCAAAGCAAGCGAGTGTCTGTG
>NW_006478672.1:0-373 GCF_000325575.1 Pteropus alecto | reverse complement strand
TTGTACAAAATGGAAAGTTTTTATAGACAGAAAGAGGGTAGAACTAAAAAGTTAAATAACTATGGATTATTTCAGGCATGGACACCTTCCCTTAGGGGAATGAAGGGTGTCTTATCAAGCAGATTAGTTTACTAGTGTTGATTAGGAAATTCCAGATTGATTGATTTAAAATTCTACTCCTGGAAGAAGCTGAAACTACGATTAAGCTGACTATCAAAGTTTGGTTTGGTGATGTGGCTTAGCGAAAGTGACTCCATTTTGGCTTGTTGTTTCTTCTTTTAACAATGTATATGCCATGGTAACATTGTCTAGTTTGAGCATAGAGGTACCCCAATGACTGAAATAATGCCTCTGTGCTGGCTAGAAAATTACT
>NW_006478671.1:0-373 GCF_000325575.1 Pteropus alecto | reverse complement strand
CCAGTGCATACCTCACTGATCATATCTAATCCTCCCAACACCTTCCTGATTTAAGTACCATTACCCATTTTCCTGATGAAATACCAAAGCATTTAGGGACACTTTATGAGTCCCAAGTTAAGTTAGTGACTCCCCATTCGTTCACCGAAAAAATGGTTGTTAAATACTTACTATATTCACAGTGTCACATTAGATGCTGAGAAAAAAAAATGGGGGATGGAGGAGGGGAAAGATATTTAGAAATTTAATTTTATATTGTTGTTGAGGAAACTAGAAATAACATACATAAAGTCACTATTCTCAAAAATATTTTTATTTTGGATTCAGTATAGTGTGGCAATTAAGACCAAGAGTTTTGGAGTCCATCAGACCT
>NW_006478670.1:0-373 GCF_000325575.1 Pteropus alecto | reverse complement strand
TTTTTTTTTTGTTACCTTTTGACCATTTTCAACCATTTCTCTACCTCTGGCAGTCACCAATCTGCTCTCCGTTTCTATGGGTTCAGCCGTGAATATACTTGAACATCTTTTTGTGGATATATGTTTTCATTTCTCTTGGGTACATACATAAGAGTGGAGCTGCTGGACCGAAGGGTGATACTATGTTTAACTTTATATGAAACTGCTGAATGATTTTCCCAAGTGGTGGTGCCATTTTATGTTCCCACCAGCAATGGGCAAGAATTCTAAGTGTTCCATATGCTCACCAGCATTTGGTATTGTCAAGGGGGGTTGTTCGTTTTTGTGCTAATAATTCTAGGCACTTCAAAATATACCTCATTGTGATTTTAAT
>NW_006478669.1:0-373 GCF_000325575.1 Pteropus alecto | reverse complement strand
AAAAAAAAAAAAAAATGTTGAGAAATAAAGCAGTAAACATATTTGTGCTCCCTGCATCTACATGGGTATGAGACTGAGTTATCAAACTATCCTGTCAGCAAGATAGAAAAGAGACATGTTTAGATATTGAATCTGATCAGTGGTATCAGCACTATTCACATCAGCAGATTCTTCAAAATTCAGTAGATTCAACAGAACCGACCAAGGGTGCAGAAAATTTGGTTTTGATTTGCTTCGCTCTTCTCATGGCAGCTCAAAGCATTATTTTTATGTTGAAATACAATACACTACACTCCACAATGAAAGATACACATGAGGTTTTACAATAAAACACAATCTCAGAACGTTTTAAGTTGGAGCAGATCACTGTGGG
>NW_006478668.1:0-373 GCF_000325575.1 Pteropus alecto | reverse complement strand
TTTTTTTTCCTTTCTGTGTGTAGGTATAGTATAATTCAGAATATACTTGCTAATTGTCTTAGAACCTAGATTTTGAGAATCAACATTCATTTATTTGTAAGTAATAATTTTTTCAGCAATGCAAATTTACTTATTTCAATATTATAATGAAATCAGAATATAGAGCCATGCTATTTAAGAATATGGAAATATTTAAAAACATTCCAATTTAATGTATATTCACTTTATGATTTATGTAAAACATAAACAGAGGATGTTAAATTCTATGTATTGAGTGATCATCATTTTTATTTTGTAAGAAAAAAACCTTATGTACCTTAAGAAAAAAAAGGCCAACAGTGAATGCAATAAAATATATACTTTGTTTGACCTT